>NC_068950.1:18082976-18255775 GCF_026419915.1 Harpia harpyja | reverse complement strand
TCTCATGGCGCTCGGCCGCGGCAGAGCCTCTTGCCGAAAAGGCAAACGTCCGGCTCCTTCTCCCACAAGGCAGGGCCCAGCCCTGAAAGCTCTTGCTGCTCTTCACGGTGCCTTGGCGCCCTATCTACAGGCACCACAGCACTGGGGATCTGTGCTTTCCAGAGACGCAACATCTCATGGCGCTCGGCCGCGGCAGAGCCTCTTGCCGAAAAGGCAAACGTCCGGCTCCTTCTCCCACAAGGCAGGGCCCAGCCCTGAAAGCTCTTGCTGCTCTTCATTGTGCCTTGGCGCCCTATCTCCAGGCACAACAGCACTGGGGATCTGTGCTTTCCAGAGACGCAACATCTCATGGCGCTCGGCCGCGGCAGAGCCTATTGCCAAAAAGGCAAACGTCCGGCTCCTTCTCCCACAAGGAAGGGCCCAGCCCTGAAAGCTCTTGCTGCTCTTCACCTACCCTTGGAACCCTATCTACAGGCACAACAGCAGTGGGGATCTGTGCTTTCCCAGAGACGCAACATCTCATGGCGCTCGGCCGCGGCAGAGCCTCTTGCCGAAAAGGCAAACGTCCGGCTCCTTCTCCCACAAGGCAGGGCCCAGCCCTGAAAGCTCTTGCTGCTCTTCACGGTGCCTTGGCGCCCTATCTCCAGGCAGAGCAGCACTGGGGCTCTGTGCTTTCCCAGAGACGCAACATCTCATGGCGCTCGGCCGCGGCAGAGCCTCTTGCCGAAAAGGCAAACGTCCGGCTCCTTCTCCCACAAGGCAGGGCCCAGCCCTGAAAGCTCTTGCTGCTCTTCACGGTGCCTTGGCGCCTTATCTACAGGCACCACAGCAGTGGGGCTCTGTGCTTTCCCAGAGACGCAGCATCTCATGGCGCTCGGCCGTGGCAGAGCCTCTTGCCGAAAAGGCAAACGTCCGGCTCCTTCTCCCACAAGGCAGGGCCCAGCCCTGAAAGCTCTTGCTGCTCTTCACGGTGCCTTGGCGCCCTATCTACAGGCACAACAGCAGTGGGGATCTGTGCTTTCCCAGAGACGCAGCATCTCATGGCGCTCGGCCGCGGCAGAGCCCCTTGCCGAAAAGGCAAACGTCCGGCTCCTTCTCCCACAAGGAAGGACCCAGCCCTGAAAGCTCTTGCTGCTCTTCACGGTGCCTTGGCGTCCTATCTACAGGCACAACAGCAGTGGGACTCTGTGCTTTCCCAGAGACGCAACATCTCATGGCGCTCGGCCGCGGCAGAGCCTCTTGCCGAAAAGGCAAACGTCCGGCTCCTTCTCCCACAAGGCAGGGCCCAGCCCTGAAAGCTCTTGCTGCTCTTCACGGTGCCTTGGTGCCCTATCTACGGGCACAACAGCAGTGGGGATCTGTGCTTTCCCAGAGACGCAACATCTCATGGCGCTCGGCCGCGGCAGAGCCTCTTGCCGAAAAGGCAAACGTCCGGCTCCTTCTCCCACAAGGAAGGGCCCAGCCCTGAAAGCTCTTGCTGCTCTTCACGGTGCCTTGGCGCCCTATCTCCAGGCACAACAGCACTGGGGATCTGTGCTTTCCCAGAGACGCAACATCTCATGGCGCTCGGCCGCGGCAGAGCCTCTTGCCGAAAAGGCAAACGTCCGGCTCCTTCTCCCACAAGGCAGGGCCCAGCCCTGAAAGCTCTTGCTGCTCTTCACGGTGCCTTGGCGCCCTATCTCCAGGCACAACAGCAGTGGGGATCTGTGCTTTCCAGAGACGCAACATCTCATGGCGCTCGGCCGCTGGCAGAGCCTCTTGCCGAAAAGGCAAACGTCCGGCTCCCTTCTCCCACAAGGCAGGGGCCCAGCCCTGAAAGCTCTTGCTGCTCTTCACGGTGCCTTGGCGCCCTATCTACAGGCACAACAGCAGTGGGACTCTGTGCTTTCCCAGAGACGCAACATCTCATGGCGCTCGGCCGCGGCAGAGCCTCTTGCCGAAAAGGCAAACGTCCGGGCTCCTTCTCCCACAAGGAAGGGCCCAGCCCTGAAAGCTCTTGCTGCTCTTCACGGTGCCTTGGCGACCTATCTACGGGAACAACAGCAGTGGGGATCTGTGCTTTTCCAGAGACGCAACATCTCATGGCGCTCGGCCGCGGCAGAGCCTCTTGCCAAAAAGGCAAATGTCCGGCTCCTTCTCCCACAAGGAAGGGCCCAGCCCTGAAAGCTCTTGCTGCTCTTCACCTACCCTTGGAACCCTATCTCCAGGCACAACAGCAGTGGGGATCTGTGCTTTCCCAGAGATGCAACATCTCATGGCGCTCGGCCGCGGCAGAGCCTCTTGCCGAAAAGGCAAACGTCCGGCTCCTTCTCCCACAAGGCAGGGCCCAGCCCTGAAAGCTCTTGCTGCTCTTCACGGTGCCTTGGCGCCCTATCTCAAAGCACAACAGCACTGGGGATCTGTGCTTTCCCAGAGACACAACATCTTATGGCGCTCGGCCGCGGCAGAGCCTCTTGCCGAAAAGGCAAACGTCCGGGCTCTTCTCCCACAAGGCAGGGCCCAGACCTGAAAGCTCTTGCTGCTCTTCACGGTGCCTTGGCGCCCTATCTCCAGGCACCACAGCACTGGGGATCTGTGCTTTCCCAGAGACGCAACATCTCATGGCGCTCGGCCGCGGCAGAGCCTATTGCCAAAAAGGCAAACGTCCGGCTCCTTCTCCCACAAGGAAGGGCCCAGCCCTGAAAGCTCTTGCTGCTCTTCACGGTGCCTTGGCGCCCTATCTACAGGCACAACAGCAGTGGGGATCTGTGCTTTCCCAGAGACGCAACATCTCATGGCGCTCGGCCGCGGCAGAGCCTCTTGCCGAAAAGGCAAACGTCCGGCTCCTTCTCCCACAAGGAAGGGCCCAGCCCTGAAAGCTCTTGCTGCTCTTCACGGTGCCTTGGCGCCCTATCTCCAGGCACAACAGCAGTGGGGATCTGTGCTTTCCCAGAGACGCAACATCTCATGGCGCTCGGCCGCGGCAGAGCCTCTTGCCGAAAAGGCAAACGTCCGGCTCCTTCTCCCACAAGGCAGGGCCCAGCCCTGAAAGCTCTTGCTGCTCTTCACGGTGCCTTGGCGCCCTATCTACAGGCACCACAGCAGTGGGGATCTGTGCTTTCCCAGAGACGCAACATCTCATGGCGCTCGGCCGCGGCAGAGCCTCTTGCCGAAAAGGCAAACGTCCGGCTCCTTCTCCCACAAGGCAGGGCCCAGCCCTGAAAGCTCTTGCTGCTCTTCATGGTGCCTTGGCGCCCTATCTCCAGGCACCACAAGCACTGGGGATCTGTGCTTTCCCAGAGACGCAACATCTCATGGCGCTCGGCCGCGGCAGAGCCCCTTGCCAAAAAGGCAAACGTCCGGCTCCTTCTCCCACAAGGCAGGGCCCAGCCCTGAAAGCTCTTGGCTGCTCTTCACGGTGCCTTGGCGCCCTATCTACAGGCACAACAGCAGTGGGGATCTGTGCTTTCCCAGAGACGCAGCATCTCATGGCGCTCGGCCGCGGCAGAGCCCCTTGCCGAAAAGGCAAACGTCCGGCTCTTCTCCCACAAGGGAAGGGACCCAGCCCTGAAAGCTCTTGCTGCTCTTCACGGTGCCTTGGCGCCCTATCTACAGGCACAACAGCAGTGGGACTCTGTGCTTTCCCAGAGACGCAACATCTCATGGCGCTCGGCCGCGCAGAGCCTCTTGCCGAAAAGGCAAACGTCCGGCTCCTTCTCCCACAAGGCAGGGCCCAGCCCTGAAAGCTCTTGCTGCTCTTCACCTACCCTTGGAACCCTATCTACGGGCACAACAGCACTGGGGATCTGTGCTTTCCCAGAGACGCAACATCTCATGGCGCTCGGCCGCGGCAGAGCCTCTTGCCGAAAAGGCAAACGTCCGGCTCCTTCTCCCACAAGGAAGGGCCCAGCCCTGAAAGCTCTTGCTGCTCTTCACCTACCCTTGGAACCCTATCTCCAGGCACAACAGCAGTGGGGATCTGTGCTTTCCCAGAGATGCAACATCTCATGGCGCTCGGCCGCGGCAGAGCCTCTTGCCGAAAAGGCAAACGTCCGGCTCCTTCTCCCACAAGGCAGGGCCCAGCCCTGAAAGCTCTTGCTGCTCTTCACGGTGCCTTGGCGCCCTATCTACAGGCACAACAGCAGTGGGGATCTGTGCTTTCCCAGAGACGCAGCATCTCATGGCGCTCGGCCCGCGGCAGAGCCCCTTGCCGAAAAGGCAAACGTCCGGCTCCTTCTCCAACAAGGAAGGACCCAGCCCTGAAAGCTCTTGCTGCTCTTCACGGTGCCTTGGCGCCCTATCTACAGGCACCACAGCAGTGGGACTCTGTGCTTTCCCAGAGACGCAACATCTCATGGCGCTCGGCCGCGGCAGAGCCTCTTGCCGAAAAGGCAAACGTCCGGCTCCTTCTCCCACAAGGCAGGGCCCAGCCCTGAAAGCTCTTGCTGCTCTTCACGGTGCCTTGGCGCCCTATCTACAGGCACAACAGCACTGGGGATCTGTGCTTTCCCAGAGACGCAACATCTCATGGCGCTCGGCCGCGGCAGAGCCTCTTGCCGAAAAGGCAAACGTCCGGCTCCTTCTCCCACAAGGCAGGGCCCAGCCCTGAAAGCTCTTGCTGCTCTTCACGGTGCCTTGGCACCCGATCTACAGGCACCACAGCAGTGGGGATCTGTGCTCTCCCAGAGACGCAACATCTCATGGCGCTCGGCCGCGGCAGAGCCTCTTGCCGAAAAGGCAAACGTCCGGCTCCTTCTCCCACAAGGAAGGGCCCAGCCCTGAAAGCTCTTGCTGCTCTTCACGGTGCCTTGGCGCCCTATCTCCAGGCACAACAGCAGTGGGGATCTGTGCTTTCCCAGAGACGCAACATCTCATGGCGCTCGGCCGCGGCAGAGCCTCTTGCCGAAAAGGCAAACGTCCGGCTCCTTCTCCCACAAGGCAGGGCCCAGCCCTGAAAGCTCTTGCTGCTCTTCACGGTGCCTTGGCGCCCTATCTCCAGGCACAACAGCAGTGGGGCTCTGTGCTTTCCCAGAGACGCAACATCTCATGGCGCTCGGCCGCGGCAGAGCCTCTTGCCGAAAAGCAAACGTCCGGCTCCTTCTCCCACAAGGCAGGGCCCAGCCCTGAAAGCTCTTGCTGCTCTTCACGGTGCCTTGGCGCCCTATCTACAGGCACAACAGCAGTGGGGATCTGTGCTTTCCCAGAGACGCAGCATCTCATGGCGCTCGGTCCGCGGCAGAGCCCCTTGCCGAAAAGGCAAACGTCCGGCTCCTTCTCCCACAAGGAAGGACCCAGCCCTGAAAGCTCTTGCTGCTCTTCACGGTGCCTTGGCGCCCTATCTACAGGCACCACAGCAGTGGGGGTCTGTGCTTTCCCAGAGACGCAACATCTCATGGCGCTCGGCCGCGGCAGAGCCTCTTGCCGAAAAGGCAAACGTCCGGGCTCCTTCTCCCACAAGGCAGGGCCCAGCCCTGAAAGCTCTTGCTGCTCTTCACGGTGCCTTGGCGCCCTATCTCCAGGCACAACAGCACTGGGGCTCTGTGCTTTCCCAGAGACGCAACATCTCATGGCGCTCGGCCGCGGGCAGAGCCTCTTGCCGAAAAGGCAAACGTCCGGCTCCTTCTCCCACAAGGCAGGGCCCAGCCCTGAAAGCTCTTGCTGCTCTTCACGGTGCCTGGCGCCCTATCTCCAGGCACAACAGCACTGGGGGTCTGTGCTTTCCCAGAGACGCAACATCTCATGGCGCTCGGCCGCGGCAGAGCCTCTTGCCGAAAAGGCAAACGTCCGGCTCCTTCTCCCACAAGGCAGGGCCCAGCCCTGAAAGCTCTTGCTGCTCTTCACGGTGCCTTGGCGCCCTATCTACAGGCACCACAGCAGTGGGGATCTGTGCTTTCCCAGAGACGCAACATCTCATGGCGCTCGGCCGCAGCAGAGCCTCTTGCCGAAAAGGCAAACGTCCGGCTCCTTCTCCCACAAGGCAGGGCCCAGCCCTCAAAGCTCTTGCTGCTCTTCATCTACCCTTGGAACTTTATCTACAGGCACCACAGCAGTGGGGCTCTGTGCTTTCCCAGAGACGCAACATCTCATGGCGCTCGGCCGCGGCAGAGCCTCTTGCCGAAAAGGCAAAACGTCCGGCTCCTTCTCCCACAAGGCAGGGCCCAGCCCTGAAAACTCTTGCTGCTCTTCACGGTGCCTTGGCGCCCTATCTCCAGGCACAACAGCAGTGGGGATCTGTGCTTTCCCAGAGACGCAAACATCTCATGGCGCTCGGCCGCGGCAGAGCCTCTTGCCGAAAAGGCAAACGTCCGGCTCCTTCTCCCACAAGGAAGGGCCCAGCCCTGAAAGCTCTTGCTGCTCTTCACGGTGCCTTGGCGCCCTATCTACAGGCACCGCAGCAGTGGGGCTCTGTGCTTTCCCAGAGACGCAACATCTCATGGCGCTCGGCCGCGGCAGAGCCTCTTGCCGAAAAGGCAAACGTCCGGCTCCCTTCTCCCACAAGGCAGGGCCCAGCCCTGAAAGCTCTTGCTGCTCTTTACGGTGCCTTGGCGCCCTATCTACAGGCACCACAGCAGTGGGGCTCTGTGCTTTCCCAGAGACGCAACATCTCATGGCGCTCGGCCGCGTGAGCCTCTTGCCGAAAAGGAAAACGTCCGGCTCCTTCTCCCACAAGGCAGGGCCCAGCCCTGAAAGCTCTTGCTGCTCTTCATCTACCCTTGGAACTTTATCTACAGGCACCACAGCAGTGGGGCTCTGTGCTTTCCAGAGACGCAACATCTCATGGCGCTCGGCCGCGGCAGAGCCTCTTGCCGAAAAGGCAAACTTCCGGCTCCTTCTCCCACAAGGAAGGGCCCAGCACTCAAAGCTCTTGCTGCTCTTCACGGTGCCTTGGCACCCTATCTCCAGGCACAGCAGCACTGGGGATCTGTGCTTTCCCAGAGACGCAACATCTCATGGCGCTCGGGCCGCGGGCAGAGCCTCTTGCCGAAAAGGCAAACGTCCGGCTCCTTCTCCCACAAGGCAGGGCCCAGCCCTGAAAGCTCTTGCTGCTCTTCACGGTGCCTTGGCGCCCTATCTCCAGGCACAACAGCAGGTGGGGATCTGTGCTTTCCCAGAGACGCAACATCTCATGGCGCTCGGCCGCGGCAGAGCCTCTTGCCGAAAAGGCAAACGTCCGGCTCCTTCTCCCACAAGGCAGGGCCCAGCCCTGAAAGCTCTTGCTGCTCTTCACGGTGCCTTGGCACCCTATCTCCAGGCACAGCAGCACTGGGGATCTGTGCTTTCCCAGAGACGCAACATCTCATGGCGCTCGGCCGCGGCAGAGCCTCTTGCCGAAAAGGCAAACGTCCGGCTCCTTCTCCACAAGGCAGGGCCCAGCCCTGAAAGCTCTTGCTGCTCTTCACGGTGCCTTGGCGCCCTATCTCCAGGCACCACAGCACTGGGGATCTGTGCTTTCCCAGAGACGCAACATCTCATGGCGCTCGGCCGCGGCAGAGCCTCTTGCCGAAAAGGCAAACGTCCGGCTCCTTCTCCCACAAGGAAGGGCCCAGCCCTGAAAGCTCTTGCTGCTCTTCACGGTGCCTTGGGCGCCCTATCTACAAGCACCACAGCAGTGGGGCTCTGTGCTTTCCCAGAGACGCAACATCTCATGGCGCTCGGCCGCGGCAGAGCCTCTTGCCGAAAAGGCAAACGTCCGGCTCCTTCTCCCACAAGGAAGGGCCCAGCCCTGAAAGCTCTTGCTGCTCTTCACGGTGCCTTGGTGCCCTATCTACGGGCACAACAGCAGTGGGGATCTGTGCTTTCCCAGAGACGCAACATCTCATGGCGCTCGGCCGCGGCAGAGCCTCTTGCCGAAAGGCAAACGTCCGGCTCCTTCTCCCACAAGGCAGGGCCCAGCCCTGAAAGCTCTTGCTGCTCTTCACGGTGCCCTGGCGCCCTATCTACAGGCACAACAGCAGTGGGGATCTGTGCTTTCCCAGAGACGCAACATCTCATGGCGCTCGGCCGCGGCAGAGCCTCTTGCCGAAAAGGCAAACGTCCGGCTCCTTCTCCCACAAGGCAGGGCCCAGCCCTGAAAGCTCTTGCTGCTCTTCACGGTGCCTTGGCGCCCTATCTCCAGGCACAACAGCACTGGGGATCTGTGCTTTCCCAGAGACGCAACATCTCATGGCGCTCGGCCCGCGGCAGAGCCTCTTGCCGAAAAGGCAAACGTCCGGCTCCTTCTCCCACAAGGCAGGGCCCAGCCCTGAAAGCTCTTGCTGCTCTTCACGGTGCCTTGGCGCCCTATCTCCAGGCACAACAGCACTGGGGATCTGTGCTTTCCCAGAGACGCAACATCTCATGGCGCTCGGCCGCGGGCAGAGCCTCTTGCCGAAAAGGCAAACGTCCGGCTCCTTCTCCCACAAGGCAGGGCCCAGCCTGAAAGCTCTTGCTGCTCTTCACGGTGCCTTGGCGCCCTATCTACAGGCACCACAGCAGTGGGGCTCTGTGCTTTCCCAGAGACGCAACATCTCATGGCGCTCGGCCGCGGCAGAGCCTCTTGCCGAAAAGGCAAACGTCCGGCTCCTTCTCCCACAAGGCAGGGCCCAGCCCTGAAAGCTCTTGCTGCTCTTTACGGTGCCTTGGCGCCCTATCTACAGGCACCACAGCAGTGGGGATCTGTGCTTTCCCAGAGACGCAACATCTCATGGCGCTCGGCCGCAGCAGTGCACCTTGGCGAAAAGGCAAACGTCCGGCTCCTTCTCCCACAAGGAAGGGCCCAGCCCTGAAAGCTCTTGCTGCTCTTCACGGTGCCTTGGCGCCCTATCTACAGGCACAACATCAGTGGGGCTCTGTGCTTTCCCAGAGACGCAACATCTCATGGCGCTCGGCCGCGTGAGCCTCTTGCCGAAAAGGCAAACGTCCGGCTCCTTCTCCCACAAGGCAGGCCCAGCCCTGAAAGCTCTTGCTGCTCTTCATCTACCCTTGGAACTTTATCTACAGGCACCACAGCAGTGGGGCTCTGTGCTTTCCCAGAGACGCAACATCTCATGGCGCTCGGCCGCGGCAGAGCCTCTTGCCGAAAAGGCAAACGTCCGGCTCCTTCTCCCACAAGGAAGGGCCCAGCCCTGAAAGCTCTTGCTGCTCTTCACGGTGCCTTGGCGCCCTATCTACAGGCACAACAGCAGTGGGGCTCTGTGCTTTCCCAGAGACGCAACATCTCATGGCGCTCGGGCCGCGGCAGAGCCTCTGCCGAAAAGGCAAACATCCGGCTCCTTCTCCCACAAGGAAGGGCCAGCCCTGAAAGCTCTTGCTGCTCTTCACGGTGCCTTGGCGCCCTATCTCCAGGCACAACAGCAGTGGGGATCTGTGCTTTCCCAGAGACGCAACATCTCATGGCGCTCGGCCGCGGCAGAGCCTCTTGCCGAAAAGGCAAACGTCCGGCTCCTTCTCCCACAAGGAAGGGCCCAGCCCTGAAAGCTCTTGCTGCTCTTCATGGTGCCTTGGCGCCCTATCTCCAGGCACAACAGCACTGGGGATCTGTGCTTTCCCAGAGACGCAACATCTCATGGCGCTCGGCCGCGGCAGAGCCTCTTGCCGAAAAGGCAAACGTCAGGCTCCTTCTCCCACAAGGAAGGGCCCAGCCCTGAAAGCTCTTGCTGCTCTTCACTGTCCCTTGGCGCCCTATCTACAGGCACAACAGCAGTGGGGATCTGTGCTTTCCCAGAGACGCAACATCTCATGGCACTCGGCCACGGCAGAGCCTCTTGCCGAAAAGGCAAACGTCCGGCTCCTTCTCCCACAAGGAAGGGCCCAGCCCTGAAAGCTCTTGCTGCTCTTCACGGTGCCTTGGCGACCTATCTACGGGAACAACAGCAGTGGGGGATCTGTGCTTTCCCAGAGACGCAACATCTCATGGCGCTCGGCCGCGGCAGAGCCTCTTGCCGAAAAGGCAAACGTCCGGCTCCTTCTCCCACAAGGAAGGGCCCAGCCCTGAAAGCTCTTGCTGCTCTTCACGGTGCCTTGGTGCCCTATCTCCAGGCACAACAGCAGTGGGGATCTGTGCTTTCCCAGAGACGCAACATCTCATGGCGCTCGGCCGCGGCAGAGCCTCTTGCCGAAAAGGCAAACGTCCGGCTCCTCTCCCACAAGGAAGGGCCCCAGCCCTGAAAGCTCTTGCTGCTCTTCACGGTGCCTTGGCGCCCTATCTACAGGCACAACAGCAGTGGGGATCTGTGCTTTCCCAGAGACGCAACATCTCATGGCGCTCGGCCGCGGCAGAGCCTCTTGCCGAAAAGGCAAACGTCCGGCTCCTTCTCCCACAAGGAAGGGCCCAGCCCTGAAAGCTCTTGCTGCTCTTCACGGTGCCTTGGCGCCCTATCTCCAGGCACAACAGCAGTGGGGATCTGTGCTTTCCCAGAGACGCAACATCTCATGGCGCTCGGGCCGCGGCAGAGCCTCTTGCCGAAAAGGCAAAACGTCCGGCTCCTTCTCCCACAAGGCAGGGCCCAGCCCTGAAAGCTCTTGCTGCTCTTCACGGTGCCTTGGGCCCTATCTCCAGGCACAACAGCACTGGGGATCTGTGCTTTCCCAGAGACGCAACATCTCATGGCGCTCGGCCGCGGCAGAGCCTCTTGCCGAAAAGGCAAACGTCCGGCTCCTTCTCCCACAAGGAAGGGCCCAGCCCTGAAAGCTCTTGCTGCTCTTCACGGTGCCTTGGCGCCCTATCTACAGGCACCACAGCAGTGGGGCTCTGTGCTTTCCCAGAGACGCAACATCTCATGGCGCTCGGCCGCGCCAGAGCCTCTTGCCGAAAAGGCAAACGTCCGGCTCCTTCTCCCACAAGGCAGGGCCCAGCCCTGAAAGCTCTTGCTGCTCTTTACGGTGCCTTGGCGCCCTATCTACAGGCACAACAGCACTGGGGATCTGTGCTTTCCCAGAGACGCAACATCTCATGGCGCTCGGGCCGCAGCAGAGCACCTTGGCGAAAAGGCAAACGTCCGGCTCCTTCTCCCACAAGGAAGGGCCCAGCCCTGAAAGCTCTTGCTGCTCTTCACGGTGCCTTGGCGCCCTAATCTACAGGCACAACAGCAGTGGGGCTCTGTGCTTTCCCAGAGACGCAACATCTCATGGCGCTCGGCCGCGGCAGAGCCTCTTGCCGAAAAGGCAAACGTCCGGCTCCTTCTCCCACAAGGCAGGGCCCAGCCCTGAAAGCTCTTGCTGCTCTTCACGGTGCCTTGGCGCCCTATCTACAGGCACAACAGCACTGGGGATCTGTGCTTTCCCAGAGACGCAACATCTCATGGCGCTCGCCGCGGCAGAGCCTCTTGCCGAAAAGGCAAACGTCCGGCTCCTTCTCCACAAGGAAGGGCCCAGCCCTGAAAGCTCTTGCTTGCTCTTCACGGTGCCTTGGCACCCGATCTACAGGCACCACAGCAGTGGGGATCTGTGCTTTCCCAGAGACGCAACATCTCATGGCGCTCGGCCGCGGCAGAGCCCTCTTGCCGAAAAGGCAAACGTCCGGCTCCTTCTCCCACAAGGAAGGGCCCCAGCCCTGAAAGCTCTTGCTGCTCTTCACGGTGCCTTGGCACCCTATCTCCAGGCACAACAGCACTGGGGATCTGTGCTTTCCCAGAGACGCAACATCTCATGGCGCTCGGCCGCGGCAGAGCCTCTTGCCGAAAAGGCAAACGTCCGGCTCCTTCTCCCACAAGGCAGGGCCCAGCCCTGAAAGCTCTTGCTGCTCTTCACGGTGCCTTGGCGCCCTATCTCCAGGCACAACAGCACTGGGGATCTGTGCTTTCCCAGAGACGCAACATCTCATGGCGCTCGGCCGCGGCAGAGCCTCTTGCCGAAAAGGCAAACGTCCGGCTCCTTCTCCCACAAGGCAGGGCCCAGCCCTGAAAGCTCTTGCTGCTCTTCACGGTGCCTTGGCGCCCTATCTCCAGGCACAACAGCACTGGGGATCTGTGCTTTCCCAGAGACGCAACATCTCATGGCGCTCGGCCGCGGCAGAGCCTCTTGCCGAAAAGGCAAACGTCCGGCTCCTTCTCCCACAAGGAAGGGCCCAGCCCTGAAAGCTCTTGCTGCTCTTCAACGGTGCCTTGGCGCCCTATCTACAGGCACCACAGCAGTGGGGCTCTGTGCTTTCCCAGAGACGCAACATCTCATGGCGCTCGGCCGCGGCAGAGCCTCTTGCCGAAAAGGCAAACGTCCGGCTCCTTCTCCCACAAGGCAGGGCCCAGCCCTGAAAGCTCTTGCTGCTCTTTACGGTGCCTTGGCGCCCTATCTACAGGCACCACAGCAGTGGGGATCTGTGCTTTCCCAGAGACGCAACATCTCATGGCGCTCGGACCCGCAGCAGAGCACCTTGGCGAAAAGGCAAACGTCCGGCTCCTTCTCCCACAAGGAAGGGCGCAGCCCTGAAAGCTCTTGCTGCTCTTCACGGTGCCTTGGCGCCCTATCTCCAGGCACAACAGCACTGGGGATCTGTGCTTTCCCAGAGACGCAACATCTCATGGCGCTCGGCCGCGGCAGAGCCTCTTGCCGAAAAGGCAAACGTCCGGCTCCTTCTCCCACAAGGAAGGGCCCAGCCCTGAAAGCTCTTGCTGCTCTTCATGGTGCCTTGGCGCCCTATCTCCAGGCACAACAGCACTGGGGATCTGTGCTTTCCCAGAGACGCAACATCTCATGGCGCTCGGCCGCGTGAGCCTCTTGCCGAAAAGGAAAACGTCCGGCTCCTTCTCCCACAAGGCAGGGCCCAGCCCTGAAAGCTCTTGCTGCTCTTCATCTACCCTTGGAACTTTATCTACAGGCACCACAGCAGTGGGGCTCTGTGCTTTCCCAGAGACGCAACATCTCATGGCGCTCGGCCGCGGCAGAGCCTCTTGCCGAAAAGGCAAACGTCCGGCTCCTTCTCCCACAAGGAAGGGCCCAGCCCTGAAAGCTCTTGCTGCTCTGCACGGTGCCTTGGCACCCTATCTACGGGCAGAGCAGCAGTGGGGATCTGTGCTTTCCCAGAGACGCAAACATCTCATGGCGCTCGGCCGCAGCAGAGCCTCTTGCCGAAAAGGCAAACGTGCGGCTCCTTCTCCCACAAGGAAGGGCCCAGCCCTGAAAGCTCTTGCTGCTCTTCACGGTGCCTTGGCGCCCTATCTCCAGCCACAACAGCACTGGGGATCTGTGCTTTCCCAGAGACGCAACATCTCATGGCGCTCGGCCACGGCAGAGCCTCTTGCCGAAAAGGCAAACGTCCGGCTCCTTCTCCCACAAGGAAGGGCCCAGCCCTGAAAGCTCTTGCTGCTCTTCACGGTTCCTTGGCGCCCTATCTACAGGCACAGCAGCACTGGGGATCTGTGCTTTCCCAGAGACGCAACATCTCATGGCGCTCGGCCGCGGCAGAGCCTCTTGCCGAAAAGGCAAACGTCAGGCTCCTTCTCCCACAGGGAAGGGCCCAGCCCTGAAAGCTCTTGCTGCTCTTCACTGTCCCTTGGCGCCCTATCTACAGGCACAACAGCAGTGGGGCTCTGTGCTTTCCCAGAGACGCAACATCTCATGGCACTCGGCCACGGCAGAGCCTCTTGCCGAAAAGGCAAACGTCCGGCTCCTTCTCCCACAAGGCAGGGCCCAGCCCTGAAAGCTCTTGCTGCTCTTCACGGTGCCTTGGCGACCTATCTACGGGAACAACAGCAGTGGGGATCTGTGCTTTCCCAGAGACGCAACATCTCATGGCGCTCGGCCGCGGCAGAGCCTCTTGCCGAAAAGGCAAACGTCCGGCTCCTTCTCCCACAAGGAAGGGCCCAGCCCTGAAAGCTCTTGCTGCTCTTCACGGTGCCTTGGTGCCCTATCTACGGGCACAACAGCAGTGGGGATCTGTGCTTTCCCAGAGACGCAACATCTCATGGCGCTCGGCCGCGGCAGAGCCTCTTGCCGAAAAGGCAAACGTCCGGCTCCTTCTCCCACAAGGAAGGGCCCAGCCCTGAAAGCTCTTGCTGCTCTTCACGGTGCCTTGGCGCCCTATCTACAGGCACAACAGCAGTGGGGATCTGTGCTTTCCCAGAGACGCAACATCTCATGGCGCTCGGCCGCGGCAGAGCCTCTTGCCGAAAAGGCAAACGTCCGGCTCCTTCTCCCACAAGGAAGGGCCCAGCCCTGAAAGCTCTTGCTGCTCTTCACGGTGCCTTGGCGCCCTATCTCCAGGCACAACAGCAGTGGGGATCTGTGCTTTCCCAGAGACGCAACATCTCATGGCGCTCGGCCGCGGCAGAGCCTCTTGCCGAAAAGACAAACGTCCGGCTCCTTCTCCCACAAGGAAGGGCCCAGCCCTGAAAGCTCTTGCTGCTCTTCACGGTGCCTTGGCGCCCTATCTCCAGGCACAACAGCACTGGGGATCTGTGCTTTCCCAGAGACGCAACATCTCATGGCGCTCGGCCGCGGCAGAGCCTCTTGCCGAAAAGGCAAACGTCCGGCTCCTTCTCCCACAAGGCAGGGCCCAGCCCTGAAAGCTCTTGCTGCTCTTCACGGTGCCTTGGCGCCCTATCTCCAGGCACAACAGCACTGGGGATCTGTGCTTTCTCAGAGACGCAACATCTCATGGCGCTCGGCCGCGGCAGAGCCTCTTGCCGAAAAGGCAAACGTCCGGCTCCTTCTCCCACAAGGAAGGGCCCAGCCCTGAAAGCTCTTGCTGCTCTTCACGGTGCCTTGGCGCCCTATCTACAGGCACCACAGCAGTGGGGCTCTGTGCTTTCCCAGAGACGCAACATCTCATGGCGCTCGGCCGCGGCAGAGCCTCTTGCCGAAAAGGCAAACGTCCGGCTCCTTCTCCCACAAGGCAGGGCCCAGCCCTGAAAGCTCTTGCTGCTCTTTACGGTGCCTTGGCGCCCTATCTACAGGCACCACAGCAGTGGGGATCTGTGCTTTCCCAGAGACGCAAAATCTCATGGCGCTCGGCCGCAGCAGAGCACCTTGGCGAAAAGGCAAACGTCCGGCTCCTTCTCCCACAAGGAAGGGCCCAGCCCTGAAAGCTCTTGCTGCTCTTCACGGTGCCTTGGCGCCCTATCTACAGGCACAACAGCAGTGGGGCTCTGTGCTTTCCCAGAGACGCAACATCTCATGGCGCTCGGCCGCGGCAGAGCCTCTTGCCGAAAAGGCAAACGTCCGGCTCCTTCTCCCACAAGGAAGGGCCCAGCCCTGAAAGCTCTTGCTGCTCTTCACGGTGCCTTGGCACCCTATCTCCAGGCACAACAGCACTGGGGATCTGTGCTTTCCCAGAGACGCAACATCTCATGGCGCTCGGCCGCGGCAGAGCCTCTTGCCGAAAAGGCAAACGTCCGGCTCCTTCTCCCACAAGGCAGGGCCCAGCCCTGAAAGCTCTTGCTGCTCTTCACGGTGCCTTGGCGCCCTATCTCCAGGCACAACAGCACTGGGGATCTGTGCTTTCCCAGAGACGCAACATCTCATGGCGCTCGGCCGCGGCAGAGCCTCTTGCCGAAAAGGCAAACGTCCGGCTCCTTCTCCCACAAGGAAGGGCCCAGCCCTGAAAGCTCTTGCTGCTCTTCACGGTGCCTTGGCGCCCTATCTACAAGCACCACAGCAGTGGGGCTCTGTGCTTTCCCAGAGACGCAACATCTCATGGCGCTCGGCCGCGGCAGAGCCTCTTGCCGAAAAGGCAAACGTCCGGCTCCTTCTCCCACAAGGCAGGGCCCAGCCCTGAAAGCTCTTGCTGCTCTTCACGGTGCCTTGGTGCCCTATCTACGGGCACAACAGCAGTGGGGATCTGTGCTTTCCCAGAGACGCAACATCTCATGGCGCTCGGCTGCGGCAGAGCCTCTTGCCGAAAAGGCAAACGTCCGGCTCCTTCTCCCACAAGGCAGGGCCCAGCCCTGAAAGCTCTTGCTGCTCTTCACGGTGCCTTGGCGCCCTATCTCCAGGCACAACAGCACTGGGGATCTGTGCTTTCCCAGAGACGCAACATCTCATGGCGCTCGGCCGCGTGAGCCTCTTGCCGAAAAGGCAAACGTCCGGCTCCTTCTCCCACAAGGCAGGGCCCAGCCCTGAAAGCTCTTGCTGCTCTTCATCTACCCTTGGAACTTTATCTACAGGCACCACAGCAGTGGGGCTCTGTGCTTTCCCAGAGACGCAACATCTCATGGCGCTCGGCCGCGGCAGAGCCTCTTGCCGAAAAGGCAAACGTCCGGCTCCTTCTCCCACAAGGAAGGGCCCAGCCCTGAAAGCTCTTGCTGCTCTTCACTGTCCCTTGGCGCCCTATCTACAGGCACAACAGCAGTGGGGCTCTGTGCTTTCCCAGAGACGCAACATCTCATGGCACTCGGCCACGGCAGAGCCTCTTGCCGAAAAGGCAAACGTCCGGCTCCTTCTCCCACAAGGCAGGGCCCAGCCCTGAAAGCTCTTGCTGCTCTTCACGGTGCCTTGGCGACCTATCTACGGGAACAACAGCAGTGGGGATCTGTGCTTTCCCAGAGACGCAACATCTCATGGCGCTCGGCCGCGGCAGAGCCTCTTGCCGAAAAGGCAAACGTCCGGCTCCTTCTCCCACAAGGAAGGGCCCAGCCCTGAAAGCTCTTGCTGCTCTTCACGGTGCCTTGGCGCCCTATCTCCAGGCACAACAGCACTGGGGATCTGTGCTTTCCCAGAGACGCAACATCTCATGGCGCTCGGCCGCGGCAGAGCCTCTTGCCGAAAAGGCAAACGTCCGGCTCCTTCTCCCACAAGGAAGGGCCCAGCCCTGAAAGCTCTTGCTGCTCTTCACGGTGCCTTGGCGCCCTATCTACAGGCACAACAGCAGTGGGGATCTGTGCTTTCCCAGAGACGCAACATCTCATGGCGCTCGGCCGCGGCAGAGCCTCTTGCCGAAAAGGCAAACGTCCGGCTCCTTCTCCCACAAGGCAGGGCCCAGCCCTGAAAGCTCTTGCTGCTCTTCACGGTGCCTTGGCGCCCTATCTACAGGCACAACAGCAGTGGGGCTCTGTGCTTTCCCAGAGACGCAACATCTCATGGCGCTCGGCCGCGGCAGAGCCTCTTGCCGAAAAGGCAAACGTCCGGCTCCTTCTCCCACAAGGAAGGGCCCAGCCCTGAAAGCTCTTGCTGCTCTTCACGGTGCCTTGGCACCCTATCTCCAGGCACAACAGCACTGGGGATCTGTGCTTTCCCAGAGACGCAACATCTCATGGCGCTCGGCCGCGGCAGAGCCTCTTGCCGAAAAGGCAAACGTCCGGCTCCTTCTCCCACAAGGCAGGGCCCAGCCCTGAAAGCTCTTGCTGCTCTTCACGGTGCCTTGGCGCCCTATCTCCAGGCACAACAGCACTGGGGATCTGTGCTTTCCCAGAGACGCAACATCTCATGGCGCTCGGCCGCGGCAGAGCCTCTTGCCGAAAAGGCAAACGTCCGGCTCCTTCTCCCACAAGGAAGGGCCCAGCCCTGAAAGCTCTTGCTGCTCTTCACGGTGCCTTGGCGCCCTATCTACAAGCACCACAGCACTGGGGATCTGTGCTTTCCCAGAGACGCAACATCTCATGGCGCTCGGCCGCGGCAGAGCCTCTTGCCGAAAAGGCAAACGTCAGGCTCCTTCTCCCACAGGGAAGGGCCCAGCCCTGAAAGCTCTTGCTGCTCTTCACTGTCCCTTGGCGCCCTATCTACAGGCACAACAGCAGTGGGGCTCTGTGCTTTTCCAGAGACGCAACATCTCATGGCACTCGGCCACGGCAGAGCCTCTTGCCGAAAAGGCAAACGTCCGGCTCCTTCTCCCACAAGGCAGGGCCCAGCCCTGAAAGCTCTTGCTGCTCTTCACGGTGCCTTGGCGACCTATCTACGGGAACAACAGCAGTGGGGATCTGTGCTTTCCCAGAGACGCAACATCTCATGGCGCTCGGCCGCGGCAGAGCCTCTTGCCGAAAAGGCAAACGTCCGGCTCCTTCTCCCACAAGGAAGGGCCCAGCCCTGAAAGCTCTTGCTGCTCTTCACGGTGCCTTGGCGCCCTATCTCCAGGCACAACAGCACTGGGGATCTGTGCTTTCCCAGAGACGCAACATCTCATGGCGCTCGGCCGCGTGAGCCTCTTGCCGAAAAGGCAAACGTCCGGCTCCTTCTCCCACAAGGCAGGGCCCAGCCCTGAAAGCTCTTGCTGCTCTTCATCTACCCTTGGAACTTTATCTACAGGCACCACAGCAGTGGGGCTCTGTGCTTTCCCAGAGACGCAACATCTCATGGCGCTCGGCCGCGGCAGAGCCTCTTGCCGAAAAGGCAAACGTCCGGCTCCTTCTCCCACAAGGAAGGGCCCAGCCCTGAAAGCTCTTGCTGCTCTTCACTGTCCCTTGGCGCCCTATCTACAGGCACAACAGCAGTGGGGCTCTGTGCTTTCCCAGAGACGCAACATCTCATGGCACTCGGCCACGGCAGAGCCTCTTGCCGAAAAGGCAAACGTCCGGCTCCTTCTCCCACAAGGCAGGGCCCAGCCCTGAAAGCTCTTGCTGCTCTTCACGGTGCCTTGGCGACCTATCTACGGGAACAACAGCAGTGGGGATCTGTGCTTTCCCAGAGACGCAACATCTCATGGCGCTCGGCCGCGGCAGAGCCTCTTGCCGAAAAGGCAAACGTCCGGCTCCTTCTCCCACAAGGAAGGGCCCAGCCCTGAAAGCTCTTGCTGCTCTTCACGGTGCCTTGGTGCCCTATCTACGGGCACAACAGCAGTGGGGATCTGTGCTTTCCCAGAGACGCAACATCTCATGGCTCTCGGCCGCGGCAGAGCCTCTTGCCGAAAAGGCAAACGTCCGGCTCCTTCTCCCACAAGGAAGGGCCCAGCCCTGAAAGCTCTTGCTGCTCTTCACGGTGCCTTGGCGCCCTATCTACAGGCACAACAGCAGTGGGGATCTGTGCTTTCCCAGAGACGCAACATCTCATGGCGCTCGGCCGCGGCAGAGCCTCTTGCCGAAAAGGCAAACGTCCGGCTCCTTCTCCCACAAGGAAGGGCCCAGCCCTGAAAGCTCTTGCTGCTCTTCACGGTGCCTTGGCGCCCTATCTCCAGGCACAACAGCACTGGGGATCTGTGCTTTCCCAGAGACGCAACATCTCATGGCGCTCGGCCGCGGCAGAGCCTCTTGCCGAAAAGGCAAACGTCCGGCTCCTTCTCCCACAAGGAAGGGCCCAGCCCTGAAAGCTCTTGCTGCTCTTCACGGTGCCTTGGCGCCCTATCTCCAGGCACAACAGCAGTGGGGATCTGTGCTTTCCCAGAGACGCAACATCTCATGGCGCTCGGCCGCGGCAGAGCCTCTTGCCGAAAAGGCAAACGTCCGGCTCCTTCTCCCACAAGGCAGGGCCCAGCCCTGAAAGCTCTTGCTGCTCTTCACGGTGCCTTGGCGCCCTATCTACAGGCACAACAGCAGTGGGGCTCTGTGCTTTCCCAGAGACGCAACATCTCATGGCGCTCGGCCGCGGCAGAGCCTCTTGCCGAAAAGGCAAACGTCCGGCTCCTTCTCCCACAAGGAAGGGCCCAGCCCTGAAAGCTCTTGCTGCTCTTCACGGTGCCTTGGCACCCTATCTCCAGGCACAACAGCACTGGGGATCTGTGCTTTCCCAGAGACGCAACATCTCATGGCACTCGGCCGCGGCAGAGCCTCTTGCCGAAAAGGCAAACGTCCGGCTCCTTCTCCCACAAGGCAGGGCCCAGCCCTGAAAGCTCTTGCTGCTCTTCACGGTGCCTTGGCGCCCTATCTCCAGGCACAACAGCACTGGGGATCTGTGCTTTCCCAGAGACGCAACATCTCATGGCGCTCGGCCGCGGCAGAGCCTCTTGCCGAAAAGGCAAACGTCCGGCTCCTTCTCCCACAAGGAAGGGCCCAGCCCTGAAAGCTCTTGCTGCTCTTCACGGTGCCTTGGCGCCCTATCTCCAGGCACAGCAGCACTGGGGATCTGTGCTTTCCCAGAGACGCAACATCTCATGGCGCTCGGCCGCGGCAGAGCCTCTTGCCGAAAAGGCAAACGTCAGGCTCCTTCTCCCACAAGGAAGGGCCCAGCCCTGAAAGCTCTTGCTGCTCTTCACTGTCCCTTGGCGCCCTATCTACAGGCACAACAGCAGTGGGGCTCTGTGCTTTCCCAGAGACGCAACATCTCATGGCACTCGGCCGCGGCAGAGCCTCTTGCCGAAAAGGCAAACGTCCGGCTCCTTCTCCCACAAGGAAGGGCCCAGCCTGAAAGCTCTTGCTGCTCTTCACGGTGCCTTGGCGACCTATCTACGGGAACAACAGCAGTGG
Organism: Harpia harpyja; assembly: GCF_026419915.1. NCBI lineage: Eukaryota > Metazoa > Chordata > Aves > Accipitriformes > Accipitridae > Harpia > Harpia harpyja. The sequence goes on along the minus strand of NC_068950.1, from coordinate 18,235,556 downwards.
GGATCTGTGCTTTCCCAGAGACGCAACATCTCATGGCGCTCGGCCGCGGCAGAGCCTCTTGCCGAAAAGGCAAACGTCCGGCTCCTTCTCCCACAAGGAAGGGCCCAGCCCTGAAAGCTCTTGCTGCTCTTCACGGTGCCTTGGTGCCCTATCTACGGGCACAACAGCAGTGGGGATCTGTGCTTTCCCAGAGACGCAACATCTCATGGCGCTCGGCCGCGGCAGAGCCTCTTGCCGAAAAGGCAAACGTCCGGCTCCTTCTCCCACAAGGAAGGGCCCAGCCCTGAAAGCTCTTGCTGCTCTTCACGGTGCCTTGGCGCCCTATCTACAGGCACAACAGCAGTGGGGATCTGTGCTTTCCCAGAGACGCAACATCTCATGGCGCTCGGCCGCGGCAGTGCCTCTTGCCGAAAAGGCAAACGTCCGGCTCCTTCTCCCACAAGGAAGGGCCCAGCCCTGAAAGCTCTTGCTGCTCTTCACGGTGCCTTGGCGCCCTATCTCCAGGCACAACAGCAGTGGGGATCTGTGCTTTCCCAGAGACGCAACATCTCATGGCGCTCGGCCGCGGCAGAGCCTCTTGCCGAAAAGGCAAACGTCCGGCTCCTTCTCCCACAAGGAAGGGCCCAGCCCTGAAAGCTCTTGCTGCTCTTCACGGTGCCTTGGCGCCCTATCTCCAGGCACAACAGCAGTGGGGATCTGTGCTTTCCCAGAGACGCAACATCTCATGGCGCTCGGCCGCGGCAGAGCCTCTTGCCGAAAAGGCAAACGTCCGGCTCCTTCTCCCACAAGGCAGGGCCCAGCCCTGAAAGCTCTTGCTGCTCTTCACGGTGCCTTGGCGCCCTATCTCCAGGCACAACAGCAGTGGGGATCTGTGCTTTCTCAGAGACGCAACATCTCATGGCGCTCGGCCGCGGCAGAGCCTCTTGCCGAAAAGGCAAACGTCCGGCTCCTTCTCCCACAAGGAAGGGCCCAGCCCTGAAAGCTCTTGCTGCTCTTCACGGTGCCTTGGCGCCCTATCTACAGGCACCACAGCAGTGGGGCTCTGTGCTTTCCCAGAGACGCAACATCTCATGGCGCTCGGCCGCGCCAGAGCCTCTTGCCGAAAAGGCAAACGTCCGGCTCCTTCTCCCACAAGGCAGGGCCCAGCCCTGAAAGCTCTTGCTGCTCTTTACGGTGCCTTGGCGCCCTATCTACAGGCACCACAGCAGTGGGGATCTGTGCTTTCCCAGAGACGCAACATCTCATGGCGCTCGGCCGCAGCAGAGCACCTTGGCGAAAAGGCAAACGTCCGGCTCCTTCTCCCACAAGGAAGGGCCCAGCCCTGAAAGCTCTTGCTGCTCTTCACGGTGCCTTGGCGCCCTATCTACAGGCACAACAGCAGTGGGGCTCTGTGCTTTCCCAGAGACGCAACATCTCATGGCGCTCGGCCGCGGCAGAGCCTCTTGCCGAAAAGGCAAACGTCCGGCTCCTTCTCCCACAAGGAAGGGCCCAGCCCTGAAAGCTCTTGCTGCTCTTCACGGTGCCTTGGCACCCTATCTCCAGGCACAACAGCACTGGGGATCTGTGCTTTCCCAGAGACGCAACATCTCATGGCGCTCGGCCGCGGCAGAGCCTCTTGCCGAAAAGGCAAACGTCCGGCTCCTTCTCCCACAAGGAAGGGCCCAGCCCTGAAAGCTCTTGCTGCTCTTCACGGTGCCTTGGCGCCCTATCTACAAGCACCACAGCAGTGGGGCTCTGTGCTTTCCCAGAGACGCAACATCTCATGGCGCTCGGCCGCGGCAGAGCCTCTTGCCGAAAAGGCAAACGTCCGGCTCCTTCTCCCACAAGGCAGGGCCCAGCCCTGAAAGCTCTTGCTGCTCTTCACGGTGCCTTGGTGCCCTATCTACGGGCACAACAGCAGTGGGGATCTGTGCTTTCCCAGAGACGCAACATCTCATGGCGCTCGGCTGCGGCAGAGCCTCTTGCCGAAAAGGCAAACGTCCGGCTCCTTCTCCCACAAGGCAGGGCCCAGCCCTGAAAGCTCTTGCTGCTCTTCACGGTGCCTTGGCGCCCTATCTACAGGCACAACAGCAGTGGGGATCTGTGCTTTCCCAGAGACGCAACATCTCATGGCGCTCGGCCGCGTGAGCCTCTTGCCGAAAAGGCAAACGTCCGGCTCCTTCTCCCACAAGGCAGGGCCCAGCCCTGAAAGCTCTTGCTGCTCTTCATCTACCGTTGGAACTTTATCTACAGGCACCACAGCAGTGGGGCTCTGTGCTTTCCCAGAGACGCAACATCTCATGGCGCTCGGCCGCGGCAGAGCCTCTTGCCGAAAAGGCAAACGTCCGGCTCCTTCTCCCACAAGGAAGGGCCCAGCCCTGAAAGCTCTTGCTGCTCTTCACGGTGCCTTGGCGCCCTATCTCCAGGCACAACAGCAGTGGGGATCTGTGCTTTCCCAGAGACGCAACATCTCATGGCGCTCGGCCGCGGCAGAGCCTCTTGCCGAAAAGGCAAACGTCCGGCTCCTTCTCCCACAAGGCAGGGCCCAGCCCTGAAAGCTCTTGCTGCTCTGCACGGTGCCTTGGCGCCCTATCTCCAGGCACAACAGCACTGGGGATCTGTGCTTTCCCAGAGACGCAACATCTCATGGCGCTCGGCCGCGGCAGAGCCTCTTGCCGAAAAGGCAAACGTCCGGCTCCTTCTCCCACAAGGAAGGGCCCAGCCCTGAAAGCTCTTGCTGCTCTTCACGGTGCCTTGGCACCCGATCTACAGGCACCACAGCAGTGGGGCTCTGTGCTTTCCCAGAGACGCAACATCTCATGGCGCTCGGCCGCGGCAGAGCCTCTTGCCGAAAAGGCAAACTTCCGGCTCCTTCTCCCACAAGGAAGGGCCCAGCCCTGAAAGCTCTTGCTGCTCTTCACGGTGCCTTGGCACCCTATCTCCAGGCACAACAGCACTGGGGATCTGTGCTTTCCCAGAGACGCAACATCTCATGGCGCTCGGCCGCGGCAGAGCCTCTTGCCGAAAAGGCAAACGTCCGGCTCCTTCTCCCACAAGGCAGGGCCCAGCCCTGAAAGCTCTTGCTGCTCTTCACGGTGCCTTGGCGCCCTATCTCCAGGCACCACAGCACTGGGGATCTGTGCTTTCCCAGAGACGCAACATCTCATGGCGCTCGGCCGCGGCAGAGCCTCTTGCCGAAAAGGCAAACGTCCGGCTCCTTCTCCCACAAGGAAGGGCCCAGCCCTGAAAGCTCTTGCTGCTCTTCACGGTGCCTTGGCGCCCTATCTCCAGGCACAGCAGCACTGGGGATCTGTGCTTTCCCAGAGACGCAACATCTCATGGCGCTCGGCCGCGGCAGAGCCTCTTGCCGAAAAGGCAAACGTCAGGCTCCTTCTCCCACAGGGAAGGGCCCAGCCCTGAAAGCTCTTGCTGCTCTTCACTGTCCCTTGGCGCCCTATCTACAGGCACAACAGCAGTGGGGCTCTGTGCTTTCCCAGAGACGCAACATCTCATGGCACTCGGCCGCGGCAGAGCCTCTTGCCGAAAAGGCAAACGTCCGGCTCCTTCTCCCACAAGGCAGGGCCCAGCCCTGAAAGCTCTTGCTGCTCTTCACGGTGCCTTGGCGACCTATCTACGGGAACAACAGCAGTGGGGATCTGTGCTTTCCCAGAGACGCAACATCTCATGGCGCTCGGCCGCGGCAGAGCCTCTTGCCGAAAAGGCAAACGTCCGGCTCCTTCTCCCACAAGGAAGGGCCCAGCCCTGAAAGCTCTTGCTGCTCTTCACGGTGCCTTGGTGCCCTATCTACGGGCACAACAGCAGTGGGGATCTGTGCTTTCCCAGAGACGCAACATCTCATGGCGCTCGGCCGCGGCAGAGCCTCTTGCCGAAAAGGCAAACGTCCGGCTCCTTCTCCCACAAGGAAGGGCCCAGCCCTGAAAGCTCTTGCTGCTCTTCACGGTGCCTTGGCGCCCTATCTACAGGCACAACAGCAGTGGGGATCTGTGCTTTCCCAGAGACGCAACATCTCATGGCGCTCGGCCGCGGCAGTGCCTCTTGCCGAAAAGGCAAACGTCCGGCTCCTTCTCCCACAAGGAAGGGCCCAGCCCTGAAAGCTCTTGCTGCTCTTCACGGTGCCTTGGCGCCCTATCTCCAGGCACAACAGCAGTGGGGATCTGTGCTTTCCCAGAGACGCAACATCTCATGGCGCTCGGCCGCGGCAGAGCCTCTTGCCGAAAAGGCAAACGTCCGGCTCCTTCTCCCACAAGGAAGGGCCCAGCCCTGAAAGCTCTTGCTGCTCTTCACGGTGCCTTGGCGCCCTATCTCCAGGCACAACAGCAGTGGGGATCTGTGCTTTCCCAGAGACGCAACATCTCATGGCGCTCGGCCGCGGCAGAGCCTCTTGCCGAAAAGGCAAACGTCCGGCTCCTTCTCCCACAAGGCAGGGCCCAGCCCTGAAAGCTCTTGCTGCTCTTCACGGTGCCTTGGCGCCCTATCTCCAGGCACAACAGCAGTGGGGCTCTGTGCTTTCTCAGAGACGCAACATCTCATGGCGCTCGGCCGCGGCAGAGCCTCTTGCCGAAAAGGCAAACGTCCGGCTCCTTCTCCCACAAGGAAGGGCCCAGCCCTGAAAGCTCTTGCTGCTCTTCACGGTGCCTTGGCGCCCTATCTACAGGCACCACAGCAGTGGGGCTCTGTGCTTTCCCAGAGACGCAACATCTCATGGCGCTCGGCCGCGCCAGAGCCTCTTGCCGAAAAGGCAAACGTCCGGCTCCTTCTCCCACAAGGCAGGGCCCAGCCCTGAAAGCTCTTGCTGCTCTTTACGGTGCCTTGGCGCCCTATCTACAGGCACCACAGCAGTGGGGATCTGTGCTTTCCCAGAGACGCAACATCTCATGGCGCTCGGCCGCAGCAGAGCACCTTGGCGAAAAGGCAAACGTCCGGCTCCTTCTCCCACAAGGAAGGGCCCAGCCCTGAAAGCTCTTGCTGCTCTTCACGGTGCCTTGGCGCCCTATCTACAGGCACAACAGCAGTGGGGCTCTGTGCTTTCCCAGAGACGCAACATCTCATGGCGCTCGGCCGCGGCAGAGCCTCTTGCCGAAAAGGCAAACGTCCGGCTCCTTCTCCCACAAGGAAGGGCCCAGCCCTGAAAGCTCTTGCTGCTCTTCACGGTGCCTTGGCACCCTATCTCCAGGCACAACAGCACTGGGGATCTGTGCTTTCCCAGAGACGCAACATCTCATGGCGCTCGGCCGCGGCAGAGCCTCTTGCCGAAAAGGCAAACGTCCGGCTCCTTCTCCCACAAGGAAGGGCCCAGCCCTGAAAGCTCTTGCTGCTCTTCACGGTGCCTTGGCGCCCTATCTACAAGCACCACAGCAGTGGGGCTCTGTGCTTTCCCAGAGACGCAACATCTCATGGCGCTCGGCCGCGGCAGAGCCTCTTGCCGAAAAGGCAAACGTCCGGCTCCTTCTCCCACAAGGCAGGGCCCAGCCCTGAAAGCTCTTGCTGCTCTTCACGGTGCCTTGGTGCCCTATCTACGGGCACAACAGCAGTGGGGATCTGTGCTTTCCCAGAGACGCAACATCTCATGGCGCTCGGCTGCGGCAGAGCCTCTTGCCGAAAAGGCAAACGTCCGGCTCCTTCTCCCACAAGGCAGGGCCCAGCCCTGAAAGCTCTTGCTGCTCTTCACGGTGCCTTGGCGCCCTATCTACAGGCACAACAGCAGTGGGGATCTGTGCTTTCCCAGAGACGCAACATCTCATGGCGCTCGGCCGCGTGAGCCTCTTGCCGAAAAGGCAAACGTCCGGCTCCTTCTCCCACAAGGCAGGGCCCAGCCCTGAAAGCTCTTGCTGCTCTTCATCTACCGTTGGAACTTTATCTACAGGCACCACAGCAGTGGGGCTCTGTGCTTTCCCAGAGACGCAACATCTCATGGCGCTCGGCCGCGGCAGAGCCTCTTGCCGAAAAGGCAAACGTCCGGCTCCTTCTCCCACAAGGAAGGGCCCAGCCCTGAAAGCTCTTGCTGCTCTTCACGGTGCCTTGGCGCCCTATCTCCAGGCACAACAGCAGTGGGGATCTGTGCTTTCCCAGAGACGCAACATCTCATGGCGCTCGGCCGCGGCAGAGCCTCTTGCCGAAAAGGCAAACGTCCGGCTCCTTCTCCCACAAGGCAGGGCCCAGCCCTGAAAGCTCTTGCTGCTCTGCACGGTGCCTTGGCGCCCTATCTCCAGGCACAACAGCACTGGGGATCTGTGCTTTCCCAGAGACGCAACATCTCATGGCGCTCGGCCGCGGCAGAGCCTCTTGCCGAAAAGGCAAACGTCCGGCTCCTTCTCCCACAAGGAAGGGCCCAGCCCTGAAAGCTCTTGCTGCTCTTCACGGTGCCTTGGCACCCGATCTACAGGCACCACAGCAGTGGGGCTCTGTGCTTTCCCAGAGACGCAACATCTCATGGCGCTCGGCCGCGGCAGAGCCTCTTGCCGAAAAGGCAAACTTCCGGCTCCTTCTCCCACAAGGAAGGGCCCAGCCCTGAAAGCTCTTGCTGCTCTTCACGGTGCCTTGGCACCCTATCTCCAGGCACAACAGCACTGGGGATCTGTGCTTTCCCAGAGACGCAACATCTCATGGCGCTCGGCCGCGGCAGAGCCTCTTGCCGAAAAGGCAAACGTCCGGCTCCTTCTCCCACAAGGCAGGGCCCAGCCCTGAAAGCTCTTGCTGCTCTTCACGGTGCCTTGGCGCCCTATCTCCAGGCACAACAGCACTGGGGATCTGTGCTTTCCCAGAGACGCAACATCTCATGGCGCTCGGCCGCGGCAGAGCCTCTTGCCGAAAAGGCAAACGTCCGGCTCCTTCTCCCACAAGGAAGGGCCCAGCCCTGAAAGCTCTTGCTGCTCTTCACGGTGCCTTGGCGCCCTATCTACAAGCACCACAGCAGTGGGGCTCTGTGCTTTCCCAGAGACGCAACATCTCATGGCGCTCGGCCGCGGCAGAGCCTCTTGCCGAAAAGGCAAACGTCCGGCTCCTTCTCCCACAAGGCAGGGCCCAGCCCTGAAAGCTCTTGCTGCTCTTCACGGTGCCTTGGTGCCCTATCTACGGGCACAACAGCAGTGGGGATCTGTGCTTTCCCAGAGACGCAACATCTCATGGCGCTCGGCTGCGGCAGAGCCTCTTGCCGAAAAGGCAAACGTCCGGCTCCTTCTCCCACAAGGCAGGGCCCAGCCCTGAAAGCTCTTGCTGCTCTTCACGGTGCCTTGGCGCCCTATCTCCAGGCACAACAGCAGTGGGGATCTGTGCTTTCCCAGAGACGCAACATCTCATGGCGCTCGGCCGCGGCAGAGCCTCTTGCCGAAAAGGAAAACGTCCGGCTCCTTCTCCCACAAGGAAGGGCCCAGCCCTGAAAGCTCTTGCTGCTCTTCACGGTGCCTTGGCGCCCTATCTACAGGCACAACAGCAGTGGGGATCTGTGCTTTCCCAGAGACGCAACATCTCATGGCGCTCGGCCGCGGCAGAGCCTCTTGCCGAAAAGGCAAACGTCCGGCTCCTTCTCCCACAAGGAAGGGCCCAGCCCTGAAAGCTCTTGCTGCTCTTCACGGTGCCTTGGCGCCCTATCTCCAGGCACAACAGCACTGGGGATCTGTGCTTTCCCAGAGACGCAACATCTCATGGCGCTCGGCCGCGGCAGAGCCTCTTGCCGAAAAGGCAAACGTCCGGCTCCTTCTCCCACAAGGAAGGGCCCAGCCCTGAAAGCTCTTGCTGCTCTTCACGGTGCCTTGGCGCCCTATCTCCAGGCACAACAGCAGTGGGGATCTGTGCTTTCCCAGAGACGCAACATCTCATGGCGCTCGGCCGCGGCAGAGCCTCTTGCCGAAAAGGCAAACGTCCGGCTCCTTCTCCCACAAGGCAGGGCCCAGCCCTGAAAGCTCTTGCTGCTCTTCACGGTGCCTTGGCGCCCTATCTCCAGGCACAACAGCAGTGGGGATCTGTGCTTTCTCAGAGACGCAACATCTCATGGCGCTCGGCCGCGGCAGAGCCTCTTGCCGAAAAGGCAAACGTCCGGCTCCTTCTCCCACAAGGAAGGGCCCAGCCCTGAAAGCTCTTGCTGCTCTTCACGGTGCCTTGGCGCCCTATCTCCAGGCACAACAGCAGTGGGGATCTGTGCTTTCCCAGAGACGCAACATCTCATGGCGCTCGGCCGCGGCAGAGCCTCTTGCCGAAAAGGCAAACGTCCGGCTCCTTCTCCCACAAGGAAGGGCCCAGCCCTGAAAGCTCTTGCTGCTCTTCACGGTGCCTTGGCGCCCTATCTCCAGGCACAACAGCAGTGGGGATCTGTGCTTTCCCAGAGACGCAACATCTCATGGCGCTCGGCCGCGGCAGAGCCTCTTGCCGAAAAGGCAAACGTCCGGCTCCTTCTCCCACAAGGCAGGGCCCAGCCCTGAAAGCTCTTGCTGCTCTTCACGGTGCCTTGGCGCCCTATCTCCAGGCACAACAGCAGTGGGGCTCTGTGCTTTCTCAGAGACGCAACATCTCATGGCGCTCGGCCGCGGCAGAGCCTCTTGCCGAAAAGGCAAACGTCCGGCTCCTTCTCCCACAAGGAAGGGCCCAGCCCTGAAAGCTCTTGCTGCTCTTCACGGTGCCTTGGCGCCCTATCTACAGGCACCACAGCAGTGGGGCTCTGTGCTTTCCCAGAGACGCAACATCTCATGGCGCTCGGCCGCGGCAGAGCCTCTTGCCGAAAAGGCAAACGTCCGGCTCCTTCTCCCACAAGGCAGGGCCCAGCCCTGAAAGCTCTTGCTGCTCTTTACGGTGCCTTGGCGCCCTATCTACAGGCACCACAGCAGTGGGGATCTGTGCTTTCCCAGAGACGCAACATCTCATGGCGCTCGGCCGCAGCAGAGCACCTTGGCGAAAAGGCAAACGTCCGGCTCCTTCTCCCACAAGGAAGGGCCCAGCCCTGAAAGCTCTTGCTGCTCTTCACGGTGCCTTGGCGCCCTATCTACAGGCACAACAGCAGTGGGGCTCTGTGCTTTCCCAGAGACGCAACATCTCATGGCGCTCGGCCGCGGCAGAGCCTCTTGCCGAAAAGGCAAACGTCCGGCTCCTTCTCCCACAAGGAAGGGCCCAGCCCTGAAAGCTCTTGCTGCTCTTCACGGTGCCTTGGCACCCTATCTCCAGGCACAACAGCACTGGGGATCTGTGCTTTCCCAGAGACGCAACATCTCATGGCGCTCGGCCGCGGCAGAGCCTCTTGCCGAAAAGGCAAACGTCCGGCTCCTTCTCCCACAAGGAAGGGCCCAGCCCTGAAAGCTCTTGCTGCTCTTCACGGTGCCTTGGCGCCCTATCTACAAGCACCACAGCAGTGGGGCTCTGTGCTTTCCCAGAGACGCAACATCTCATGGCGCTCGGCCGCGGCAGAGCCTCTTGCCGAAAAGGCAAACGTCCGGCTCCTTCTCCCACAAGGCAGGGCCCAGCCCTGAAAGCTCTTGCTGCTCTTCACGGTGCCTTGGTGCCCTATCTACGGGCACAACAGCAGTGGGGATCTGTGCTTTCCCAGAGACGCAACATCTCATGGCGCTCGGCTGCGGCAGAGCCTCTTGCCGAAAAGGCAAACGTCCGGCTCCTTCTCCCACAAGGCAGGGCCCAGCCCTGAAAGCTCTTGCTGCTCTTCACGGTGCCTTGGCGCCCTATCTACAGGCACAACAGCAGTGGGGATCTGTGCTTTCCCAGAGACGCAACATCTCATGGCGCTCGGCCGCGTGAGCCTCTTGCCGAAAAGGCAAACGTCCGGCTCCTTCTCCCACAAGGCAGGGCCCAGCCCTGAAAGCTCTTGCTGCTCTTCATCTACCGTTGGAACTTTATCTACAGGCACCACAGCAGTGGGGCTCTGTGCTTTCCCAGAGACGCAACATCTCATGGCGCTCGGCCGCGGCAGAGCCTCTTGCCGAAAAGGCAAACGTCCGGCTCCTTCTCCCACAAGGAAGGGCCCAGCCCTGAAAGCTCTTGCTGCTCTTCACGGTGCCTTGGCGCCCTATCTCCAGGCACAACAGCAGTGGGGATCTGTGCTTTCCCAGAGACGCAACATCTCATGGCGCTCGGCCGCGGCAGAGCCTCTTGCCGAAAAGGCAAACGTCCGGCTCCTTCTCCCACAAGGCAGGGCCCAGCCCTGAAAGCTCTTGCTGCTCTGCACGGTGCCTTGGCGCCCTATCTCCAGGCACAACAGCACTGGGGATCTGTGCTTTCCCAGAGACGCAACATCTCATGGCGCTCGGCCGCGGCAGAGCCTCTTGCCGAAAAGGCAAACGTCCGGCTCCTTCTCCCACAAGGAAGGGCCCAGCCCTGAAAGCTCTTGCTGCTCTTCACGGTGCCTTGGCACCCGATCTACAGGCACCACAGCAGTGGGGCTCTGTGCTTTCCCAGAGACGCAACATCTCATGGCGCTCGGCCGCGGCAGAGCCTCTTGCCGAAAAGGCAAACTTCCGGCTCCTTCTCCCACAAGGAAGGGCCCAGCCCTGAAAGCTCTTGCTGCTCTTCACGGTGCCTTGGCACCCTATCTCCAGGCACAACAGCACTGGGGATCTGTGCTTTCCCAGAGACGCAACATCTCATGGCGCTCGGCCGCGGCAGAGCCTCTTGCCGAAAAGGCAAACGTCCGGCTCCTTCTCCCACAAGGCAGGGCCCAGCCCTGAAAGCTCTTGCTGCTCTTCACGGTGCCTTGGCGCCCTATCTCCAGGCACAACAGCACTGGGGATCTGTGCTTTCCCAGAGACGCAACATCTCATGGCGCTCGGCCGCGGCAGAGCCTCTTGCCGAAAAGGCAAACGTCCGGCTCCTTCTCCCACAAGGAAGGGCCCAGCCCTGAAAGCTCTTGCTGCTCTTCACGGTGCCTTGGCGCCCTATCTACAAGCACCACAGCAGTGGGGCTCTGTGCTTTCCCAGAGACGCAACATCTCATGGCGCTCGGCCGCGGCAGAGCCTCTTGCCGAAAAGGCAAACGTCCGGCTCCTTCTCCCACAAGGCAGGGCCCAGCCCTGAAAGCTCTTGCTGCTCTTCACGGTGCCTTGGTGCCCTATCTACGGGCACAACAGCAGTGGGGATCTGTGCTTTCCCAGAGACGCAACATCTCATGGCGCTCGGCTGCGGCAGAGCCTCTTGCCGAAAAGGCAAACGTCCGGCTCCTTCTCCCACAAGGCAGGGCCCAGCCCTGAAAGCTCTTGCTGCTCTTCACGGTGCCTTGGCGCCCTATCTCCAGGCACAACAGCAGTGGGGATCTGTGCTTTCCCAGAGACGCAACATCTCATGGCGCTCGGCCGCGGCAGAGCCTCTTGCCGAAAAGGAAAACGTCCGGCTCCTTCTCCCACAAGGAAGGGCCCAGCCCTGAAAGCTCTTGCTGCTCTTCACGGTGCCTTGGCGCCCTATCTACAGGCACAACAGCAGTGGGGATCTGTGCTTTCCCAGAGACGCAACATCTCATGGCGCTCGGCCGCGGCAGAGCCTCTTGCCGAAAAGGCAAACGTCCGGCTCCTTCTCCCACAAGGAAGGGCCCAGCCCTGAAAGCTCTTGCTGCTCTTCACGGTGCCTTGGCGCCCTATCTCCAGGCACAACAGCACTGGGGATCTGTGCTTTCCCAGAGACGCAACATCTCATGGCGCTCGGCCGCGGCAGAGCCTCTTGCCGAAAAGGCAAACGTCCGGCTCCTTCTCCCACAAGGAAGGGCCCAGCCCTGAAAGCTCTTGCTGCTCTTCACGGTGCCTTGGCGCCCTATCTCCAGGCACAACAGCAGTGGGGATCTGTGCTTTCCCAGAGACGCAACATCTCATGGCGCTCGGCCGCGGCAGAGCCTCTTGCCGAAAAGGCAAACGTCCGGCTCCTTCTCCCACAAGGCAGGGCCCAGCCCTGAAAGCTCTTGCTGCTCTTCACGGTGCCTTGGCGCCCTATCTCCAGGCACAACAGCAGTGGGGATCTGTGCTTTCTCAGAGACGCAACATCTCATGGCGCTCGGCCGCGGCAGAGCCTCTTGCCGAAAAGGCAAACGTCCGGCTCCTTCTCCCACAAGGAAGGGCCCAGCCCTGAAAGCTCTTGCTGCTCTTCACGGTGCCTTGGCGCCCTATCTACAGGCACCACAGCAGTGGGGCTCTGTGCTTTCCCAGAGACGCAACATCTCATGGCGCTCGGCCGCGCCAGAGCCTCTTGCCGAAAAGGCAAACGTCCGGCTCCTTCTCCCACAAGGCAGGGCCCAGCCCTGAAAGCTCTTGCTGCTCTTTACGGTGCCTTGGCGCCCTATCTACAGGCACCACAGCAGTGGGGATCTGTGCTTTCCCAGAGACGCAACATCTCATAGCGCTCGGCCGCAGCAGAGCACCTTGGCGAAAAGGCAAACGTCCGGCTCCTTCTCCCACAAGGAAGGGCCCAGCCCTGAAAGCTCTTGCTGCTCTTCACGGTGCCTTGGCGCCCTATCTACAGGCACAACAGCAGTGGGGCTCTGTGCTTTCCCAGAGACGCAACATCTCATGGCGCTCGGCCGCGGCAGAGCCTCTTGCCGAAAAGGCAAACGTCCGGCTCCTTCTCCCACAAGGAAGGGCCCAGCCCTGAAAGCTCTTGCTGCTCTTCACGGTGCCTTGGCACCCTATCTCCAGGCACAACAGCACTGGGGATCTGTGCTTTCCCAGAGACGCAACATCTCATGGCGCTCGGCCGCGGCAGAGCCTCTTGCCGAAAAGGCAAACGTCCGGCTCCTTCTCCCACAAGGCAGGGCCCAGCCCTGAAAGCTCTTGCTGCTCTTCACGGTGCCTTGGCGCCCTATCTCCAGGCACAACAGCACTGGGGATCTGTGCTTTCCCAGAGACGCAACATCTCATGGCGCTCGGCCGCGGCAGAGCCTCTTGCCGAAAAGGCAAACGTCCGGCTCCTTCTCCCACAAGGAAGGGCCCAGCCCTGAAAGCTCTTGCTGCTCTTCACGGTGCCTTGGCGCCCTATCTACAAGCACCACAGCACTGGGGATCTGTGCTTTCCCAGAGACGCAACATCTCATGGCGCTCGGCCACGGCAGAGCCTCTTGCCGAAAAGGCAAACGTCCGGCTCCTTCTCCCACAAGGCAGGGCCCAGCCCTGAAAGCTCTTGCTGCTCTTCACGGTGCCTTGGCGACCTATCTACGGGAACAACAGCAGTGGGGATCTGTGCTTTCCCAGAGACGCAACATCTCATGGCGCTCGGCCGCGGCAGAGCCTCTTGCCGAAAAGGCAAACGTCCGGCTCCTTCTCCCACAAGGAAGGGCCCAGCCCTGAAAGCTCTTGCTGCTCTTCACGGTGCCTTGGTGCCCTATTTACGGGCACAACAGCAGTGGGGATCTGTGCTTTCCCAGAGACGCAACATCTCATGGCGCTCGGCCGCGGCAGAGCCTCTTGCCGAAAAGGCAAACGTCCGGCTCCTTCTCCCACAAGGAAGGGCCCAGCCCTGAAAGCTCTTGCTGCTCTTCACGGTGCCTTGGCGCCCTATCTACAGGCACAACAGCAGTGGGGATCTGTGCTTTCCCAGAGACGCAACATCTCATGGCGCTCGGCCGCGGCAGAGCCTCTTGCCGAAAAGGCAAACGTCCGGCTCCTTCTCCCACAAGGAAGGGCCCAGCCCTGAAAGCTCTTGCTGCTCTTCACGGTGCCTTGGCGCCCTATCTCCAGGCACAACAGCAGTGGGGATCTGTGCTTTCCCAGAGACGCAACATCTCATGGCGCTCGGCCGCGGCAGAGCCTCTTGCCGAAAAGGCAAACGTCCGGCTCCTTCTCCCACAAGGAAGGGCCCAGCCCTGAAAGCTCTTGCTGCTCTTCACGGTGCCTTGGCGCCCTATCTCCAGGCACAACAGCAGTGGGGATCTGTGCTTTCCCAGAGACGCAACATCTCATGGCGCTCGGCCGCGGCAGAGCCTCTTGCCGAAAAGGCAAACGTCCGGCTCCTTCTCCCACAAGGCAGGGCCCAGCCCTGAAAGCTCTTGCTGCTCTTCACGGTGCCTTGGCGCCCTATCTCCAGGCACAACAGCAGTGGGGATCTGTGCTTTCTCAGAGACGCAACATCTCATGGCGCTCGGCCGCGGCAGAGCCTCTTGCCGAAAAGGCAAACGTCCGGCTCCTTCTCCCACAAGGAAGGGCCCAGCCCTGAAAGCTCTTGCTGCTCTTCACGGTGCCTTGGCGCCCTATCTACAGGCACCACAGCACTGGGGATCTGTGCTTTCCCAGAGACGCAACATCTCATGGCGCTCGGCCGCGCCAGAGCCTCTTGCCGAAAAGGCAAACGTCCGGCTCCTTCTCCCACAAGGCAGGGCCCAGCCCTGAAAGCTCTTGCTGCTCTTTACGGTGCCTTGGCGCCCTATCTACAGGCACCACAGCAGTGGGGATCTGTGCTTTCCCAGAGACGCAACATCTCATGGCGCTCGGCCGCAGCAGAGCACCTTGGCGAAAAGGCAAACGTCCGGCTCCTTCTCCCACAAGGAAGGGCCCAGCCCTGAAAGCTCTTGCTGCTCTTCACGGTGCCTTGGCGCCCTATCCTACAGGCACAACAGCAGTGGGGCTCTGTGCTTTCCCAGAGACGCAACATCTCATGGCGCTCGGCCGCGGCAGAGCCTCTTGCCGAAAAGGCAAACGTCCGGCTCCTTCTCCCACAAGGCAGGGCCCAGCCCTGAAAGCTCTTGCTGCTCTTTACGGTGCCTTGGCGCCCTATCTACAGGCACCACAGCAGTGGGGATCTGTGCTTTCCCAGAGACGCAACATCTCATGGCGCTCGGCCGCGGCAGAGCCTCTTGCCGAAAAGGAAAACGTCCGGCTCCTTCTCCCACAAGGAAGGGCCCAGCCCTGAAAGCTCTTGCTGCTCTTCACGGTGCCTTGGCGCCCCATCTACAGGCACAACAGCAGTGGGGCTCTGTGCTTTCCCAGAGACGCAACATCTCATGGCGCTCGGCCGCGGCAGAGCCTCTTGGCGAAAAGGCAAACGTCCGGCTCCTTCTCCCACAAGGAAGGGCCCAGCCCTGAAAGCTCTTGCTGCTCTTCACGGTGCCTTGGCGCCCTATCTACAGGCACCACAGCAGTGGGGCTCTGTGCTTTCCCAGAGACGCAACATCTCATGGCGCTCGGCCGCGGCAGAGCCTCTTGCCGAAAAGGCAAACGTCCGGCTCCTTCTCCCACAAGGAAGGGCCCAGCCCTGAAAGCTCTTGCTGCTCTTCACGGTGCCTTGGCGCCCTATCTACAGGCACAACAGCAGCGGGGATCTGTGCTTTCCCAGAGACGCAACATCTCATGGCGCTCGGCCGCGGCAGAGCCTCTTGCCGAAAAGGCAAACGTCCGGCTCCTTCTCCCACAGGGAAGGGCCCAGCCCTGAAAGCTCTTGCTGCTCTTCACTGTCCCTTGGCGCCCTATCTACAGGCACCACAGCAGTGGGGATTTGTGCTTTCCCAGAGACGCAACATCTCATGGCGCTCGGCCGCGGCCGAGCCTCTTGCCGAAAAGGCAAACGTCCGGCTCCTTCTCCCACAAGGCAGGGCCCAGCCCTGAAAGCTCTTGCTGCTCTTCACGGTGCCTTGGCGCCCTATCTACAGGCACAACAGCAGTGGGGATCTGTGCTTTCCCAGAGACGCAACATCTCATGGTGCTCGGCCGCGGCAGAGCCTCTTGCCGAAAAGGCAAACGTCCGGCTCCTTCTCCCACAAGGCAGGGCCCAGCCCTGAAAGCTCTTGCTGCTCTTCACGGTGCCTTGGCGCCCTATCTCCAGGCACAACAGCACTGGGGATCTGTGCTTTCCCAGAGACGCAACATCTCATGGCGCTCGGCCGCGGCAGAGCCTCTTGCCGAAAAGGCAAACGTCCGGCTCCTTCTCCCACAGGGAAGGGCCCAGCCCTGAAAGCTCTTGCTGCTCTTCACTGTCCCTTGGCGCCCTATCTACAGGCACCACAGCAGTGGGGATCTGTGCTTTCCCAGAGACGCAACATCTCATGGCGCTCGGCCGCGGCCGAGCCTCTTGCCGAAAAGGCAAACGTCCGGCTCCTTCTCCCACAAGGCAGGGCCCAGCCCTGAAAGCTCTTGCTGCTCTTCACGGTGCCTTGGCGCCCTATCTACAGGCACAACAGCAGTGGGGATCTGTGCTTTCCCAGAGACGCAACATCTCATGGTGCTCGGCCGCGGCAGAGCCTCTTGCCGAAAAGGCAAACGTCCGGCTCCTTCTCCCACAAGGCAGGGCCCAGCCCTGAAAGCTCTTGCTGCTCTTCACGGTGCCTTGGCGCCCTATCTCCAGGCACAACAGCACTGGGGATCTGTGCTTTCCCAGAGACACAACATCTCATGGCGCTCGGCCGCGGCAGAGCCTCTTGCCGAAAAGGCAAACGTCCGGCTCCTTCTCCCACAAGGCAGGGCCCAGCCCTGAAAGCTCTTGCTGCTCTTCACGGTGCCTTGGCACCCTATCTACAGGCACAACAGCAGTGGGGATCTGTGCTCTCCCAGAGACGCAACATCTCATGGCGCTCGGCCGCGGCAGAGACTCTTGCCGAAAAGGCAAACGTCCGGCTCCTTCTCCCACAAGGCAGGGCCCAGCCCTGAAAGCTCTTGCTGCTCTTCACGGTGCCTTGGCGCCCTATCTCCAGGCAGAACAGCACTGGGGATCTGTGCTTTCTCAGAGACGCAACAACTCATGGCGCTCGGCCGCGGCAGAGCCTCTTGCCGAAAAGGCAAACGTCCGGCTCCTTCTCCCACAAGGAAAGGCCCAGCCCTGAAAGCTCTTGCTGCTCTTCACGGTGCCTTGGCGCCCTATCTACAGGCACAACAGCAGTGGGGATCTGTGCTTTCCCAGAGACGCAACATCTCATGGCGCTCGGCCGCGGCAGAGCCTCTTGCCGAAAAGGCAAACGTCCGGCTCCTTCTCCCACAAGGCAGGGCCCAGCCCTGAAAGCTCTTGCTGCTCTTCACGGTGCCTTGGCGCCCTATCTACAGGCACAACAGCAGCGGGGATCTGTGCTTTCCCAGAGACGCAACATCTCATGGCGCTCGGCCGCGGCAGAGCCTCTTGCCGAAAAGGCAAACGTCCGGCTCCTTCTCCCACAGGGAAGGGCCCAGCCCTGAAAGCTCTTGCTGCTCTTCACTGTCCCTTGGCGCCCTATCTACAGGCACCACAGCAGTGGGGATTTGTGCTTTCCCAGAGACGCAACATCTCATGGCGCTCGGCCGCGGCCGAGCCTCTTGCCGAAAAGGCAAACGTCCGGCTCCTTCTCCCACAAGGCAGGGCCCAGCCCTGAAAGCTCTTGCTGCTCTTCACGGTGCCTTGGCGCCCTATCTACAGGCACAACAGCAGTGGGGATCTGTGCTTTCCCAGAGACGCAACATCTCATGGTGCTCGGCCGCGGCAGAGCCTCTTGCCGAAAAGGCAAACGTCCGGCTCCTTCTCCCACAAGGCAGGGCCCAGCCCTGAAAGCTCTTGCTGCTCTTCACGGTGCCTTGGCGCCCTATTTCCAGGCACAACAGCACTGGGGATCTGTGCTTTCCCAGAGACACAACATCTCATGGCGCTCGGCCGCGGCAGAGCCTCTTGCCGAAAAGGCAAACGTCCGGCTCCTTCTCCCACAAGGCAGGGCCCAGCCCTGAAAGCTCTTGCTGCTCTTCACGGTGCCTTGGCACCCTATCTACAGGCACAACAGCAGTGGGGATCTGTGCTCTCCCAGAGACGCAACATCTCATGGCGCTCGGCTGCGGCAGAGCCTCTTGCCGAAAAGGCAAACGTCCGGCTCCTTCTCCCACAAGGCAGGGCCCAGCCCTGAAAGCTCTTGCTGCTCTTCACGGTGCCTTGGCGCCCTATCTCCAGGCACAACAGCACTGGGGATCTGTGCTTTCTCAGAGACGAAACAACTCATGGCGCTCGGCCGCGGCAGAGCCTCTTGCCGAAAAGGCAAACGTCCGGCTCCTTCTCCCACAAGGCAGGGCCCAGCCCTGAAAGCTCTTGCTGCTCTTCACGGTGCCTTGGCGCCCTATCTCCAGGCACAACAGCAGTGGGGATCTGTGCTTTCCCAGAGACGCAACATGTCATGGCGCTCGGCCGCGGCAGAGCCTCTTGCCGAAAAGGCAAACGTCCGGCTCCTTCTCCCACAAGGAAGGGCCCAGCCCTGAAAGCTCTTGCTGCTCTTCACGGTGCCTTGGCACCCTATCTACAGGCACCACAGCAGTGGGGCTCTGTGCTTTCCCAGAGACGCAACATCTCATGGCGCTCGGCCGCGGCAGAGCCTCTTGCCGAAAAGGCAAACGTCCGGCTCCTTCTCCCACAAGGAAGGGCCCAGCCCTGAAAGCTCTTGCTGCTTTTCACGGTGCCTTGGCGCCCTATCTACAGGCACAACAGCAGTGGGGCTCTGTGCTTTCCCAGAGACGCAACATCTCATGGCGCTCGGCCGCGGCAGAGCCTCTTGCCGAAAAGGCAAACGTCCGGCTCCTTCTCCCACAAGGCAGGGCCCAGCCCTGAAAGCTCTTGCTGCTCTTTACGGTGCCTTGGCGCCCTATCTACAGGCACCACAGCAGTGGGGATCTGTGCTTTCCCAGAGACGCAACATCTCATGGCGCTCGGCCGCGGCAGAGCCTCTTGCCGAAAAGGCAAACGTCCGGCTCCTTCTCCCACAAGGCAGGGCCCAGCCCTGAAAGCTCTTGCTGCTCTTCACGGTGCCTTGGCACCCTATCTACAGGCACAACAGCAGTGGGGATCTGTGCTCTCCCAGAGACGCAACATCTCATGGCGCTCGGCTGCGGCAGAGCCTCTTGCCGAAAAGGCAAACGTCCGGCTCCTTCTCCCACAAGGCAGGGCCCAGCCCTGAAAGCTCTTGCTGCTCTTCACGGTGCCTTGGCGCCCTATCTCCAGGCACAACAGCACTGGGGATCTGTGCTTTCTCAGAGACGAAACAACTCATGGCGCTCGGCCGCGGCAGAGCCTCTTGCCGAAAAGGCAAACGTCCGGCTCCTTCTCCCACAAGGAAGGGCCCAGCCCTGAAAGCTCTTGCTGCTCTTCACGGTGCCTTGGCACCCTATCTACAGGCACCACAGCAGTGGGGCTCTGTGCTTTCCCAGAGACGCAACATCTCATGGCGCTCGGCCGCGGCAGAGCCTCTTGCCGAAAAGGCAAACGTCCGGCTCCTTCTCCCACAAGGAAGGGCCCAGCCCTGAAAGCTCTTGCTGCTTTTCACGGTGCCTTGGCGCCCTATCTACAGGCACAACAGCAGTGGGGCTCTGTGCTTTCCCAGAGACGCAACATCTCATGGCGCTCGGCCGCGGCAGAGCCTCTTGCCGAAAAGGCAAACGTCCGGCTCCTTCTCCCACAAGGCAGGGCCCAGCCCTGAAAGCTCTTGCTGCTCTTTACGGTGCCTTGGCGCCCTATCTACAGGCACCACAGCAGTGGGGATCTGTGCTTTCCCAGAGACGCAACATCTCATGGCGCTCGGCCGCGGCAGAGCCTCTTGCCGAAAAGGAAAACGTTAGGCTCCTTCTCCCACAAGGAAGGGCCCAGCCCTGAAAGCTCTTGCTGCTCTTCACGGTGCCTTGGCGCCCCATCTACAGGCACAACAGCAGTGGGGCTCTGTGCTTTCCCAGAGACGCAACATCTCATGGCGCTCGGCCGCGGCAGAGCCTCTTGGCGAAAAGGCAAACGTCCGGCTCCTTCTCCCACAAGGAAGGGCCCAGCCCTGAAAGCTCTTGCTGCTCTTCACGGTGCCTTGGCGCCCTATCTACAGGCACAACAGCAGTGGGGCTCTGTGCTTTCCCAGAGACGCAACATCTCATGGCGCTCGGCCGCGGCAGAGCCTCTTGCCGAAAAGGCAAACGTCCGGCTCCTTCTCCCACAAGGAAGGGCCCAGCCCTGAAAGCTCTTGCTGCTCTTCACGGTGCCTTGGCGCCCTATCTACAGGCACAACAGCAGTGGGGATCTGTGCTTTCCCAGAGACGCAACATCTCATGGCGCTCGGCCGCAGCAGAGCCCCTTGCCGAAAAGGCAAACGTCCGGCTCCTTCTCCCACAAGGAAGGACCCAGCACTGAAAGCTCTTGCTGCTCTTCACAGTGCCTTGGCGCCCTATCTACAGGCACCACAGCAGTGGGACTCTGTGCTTTCCCAGAGACGCAACATCTCATGGCGCTCGGCCGCGGCAGAGCCTCTTGCCGAAAAGGCAAACGTCCGGCTCCTTCTCCCACAAGGCAGGGCCCAGCCCTGAAAGCTCTTGCTGCTCTTCACGGTGCCTTGGCGCCCTATCTACAGGCACAACAGCAGCGGGGATCTGTGCTTTCCCAGAGACGCAACATCTCATGGCGCTCGGCCGCGGCAGAGCCTCTTGCCGAAAAGGCAAACGTCCGGCTCCTTCTCCCACAAGGCAGGGCCCAGCCCTGAAAGCTCTTGCTGCTCTTCACTGTCCCTTGGCGCCCTATCTACAGGCACCACAGCAGTGGGGATTTGTGCTTTCCCAGAGACGCAACATCTCATGGCGCTCGGCCGCGGCCGAGCCTCTTGCCGAAAAGGCAAACGTCCGGCTCCTTCTCCCACAAGGCAGGGCCCAGCCCTGAAAGCTCTTGCTGCTCTTCACGGTGCCTTGGCGCCCTATCTACAGGCACAACAGCAGTGGGGATCTGTGCTTTCCCAGAGACGCAACATCTCATGGTGCTCGGCCGCGGCAGAGCCTCTTGCCGAAAAGGCAAACGTCCGGCTCCTTCTCCCACAAGGCAGGGCCCAGCCCTGAAAGCTCTTGCTGCTCTTCACGGTGCCTTGGCGCCCTATCTCCAGGCACAACAGCACTGGGGATCTGTGCTTTCCCAGAGACACAACATCTCATGGCGCTCGGCCGCGGCAGAGCCTCTTGCCGAAAAGGCAAACGTCCGGCTCCTTCTCCCACAAGGCAGGGCCCAGCCCTGAAAGCTCTTGCTGCTCTTCACGGTGCCTTGGCGCCCTATCTACAGGCACAACAGCAGTGGGGATCTGTGCTCTCCCAGAGACGCAACATCTCATGGCGCTCGGCTGCGGCAGAGACTCTTGCCGAAAAGGCAAACGTCCGGCTCCTTCTCCCACAAGGCAGGGCCCAGCCCTGAAAGCTCTTGCTGCTCTTCACGGTGCCTTGGCGCCCTATCTCCAGGCACAACAGCACTGGGGATCTGTGCTTTCTCAGAGACGCAACAACTCATGGCGCTCGGCCGCGGCAGAGCCTCTTGCCGAAAAGGCAAACGTCCGGCTCCTTCTCCCACAAGGCAGGGCCCAGCCCTGAAAGCTCTTGCTGCTCTTCACGGTGCCTTGGCGCCCTATCTCCAGGCACAACAGCAGTGGGGATCTGTGCTTTCCCAGAGACGCAACATGTCATGGCACTCGGCCGCGGCAGAGCCTCTTGCCGAAAAGGCAAACGTCCGGCTCCTTCTCCCACAAGGAAGGGCCCAGCCCTGAAAGCTCTTGCTGCTTTTCACGGTGCCTTGGCGCCCTATCTACAGGCACAACAGCAGTGGGGCTCTGTGCTTTCCCAGAGACGCAACATCTCATGGCGCTCGGCCGCGGCAGAGCCTCTTGCCGAAAAGGCAAACGTCCGGCTCCTTCTCCCACAAGGCAGGGCCCAGCCCTGAAAGCTCTTGCTGCTCTTCACGGTGCCTTGGCACCCTATCTACAGGCACAACAGCAGTGGGGATCTGTGCTCTCCCAGAGACGCAACATCTCATGGCGCTCGGCTGCGGCAGAGACTCTTGCCGAAAAGGCAAACGTCCGGCTCCTTCTCCCACAAGGCAGGGCC
Source organism: Harpia harpyja (assembly GCF_026419915.1). Classification (NCBI taxonomy): domain Eukaryota; kingdom Metazoa; phylum Chordata; class Aves; order Accipitriformes; family Accipitridae; genus Harpia; species Harpia harpyja. Next base: position 18,213,831 of record NC_068950.1, on the reverse strand, counting down.
CAGCCCTGAAAGCTCTTGCTGCTCTTCACGGTGCCTTGGCGCCCTATCTCCAGGCACAACAGCACTGGGGATCTGTGCTTTCTCAGAGACGCAACAACTCATGGCGCTCGGCCGCGGCAGAGCCTCTTGCCGAAAAGGCAAACGTCCGGCTCCTTCTCCCACAAGGCAGGGCCCAGCCCTGAAAGCTCTTGCTGCTCTTCACGGTGCCTTGGCGCCCTATCTCCAGGCACAACAGCAGTGGGGATCTGTGCTTTCCCAGAGACGCAACATGTCATGGCACTCGGCCGCGGCAGAGCCTCTTGCCGAAAAGGCAAACGTCCGGCTCCTTCTCCCACAAGGAAGGGCCCAGCCCTGAAAGCTCTTGCTGCTCTTCACAGTGCCTTGGCACCCTATCTACAGGCACCACAGCAGTGGGGCTCTGTGCTTTCCCAGAAACGCAACATCTCATGGAGCTCGGCCGCGGCAGAGCCTCTTGCCGAAAAGGCAAACGTCCGGCTCCTTCTCCCACAAGGAAGGGCCCAGCCCTGAAAGCTCTTGCTGCTTTTCACGGTGCCTTGGCGCCCTATCTACAGGCACAACAGCAGTGGGGCTCTGTGCTTTCCCAGAGACGCAACATCTCATGGCGCTCGGCCGCGGCAGAGCCTCTTGCCGAAAAGGCAAACGTCCGGCTCCTTCTCCCACAAGGCAGGGCCCAGCCCTGAAAGCTCTTGCTGCTCTTTACGGTGCCTTGGCGCCCTATCTACAGGCACCACAGCAGTGGGGATCTGTGCTTTCCCAGAGACGCAACATCTCATGGCGCTCGGCCGCGGCAGAGCCTCTTGCCGAAAAGGAAAACGTCCGGCTCCTTCTCCCACAAGGAAGGGCCCAGCCCTGAAAGCTCTTGCTGCTCTTCACGGTGCCTTGGCGCCCCATCTACAGGCACAACAGCAGTGGGGCTCTGTGATTTCCCAGAGACGCAACATCTCATGGCGCTCGGCCGCGGCAGAGCCTCTTGCCGAAACGGCAAACGTCCGGCTCCTTCTCCCACAAGGAAGGGCCCAGCCCTGAAAGCTCTTGCTGCTCTTCACTGTCCCTTGGCGCCCTATCTACAGGCACAACAGCAGTGGGGCTCTGTGCTTTCCCAGAGACGCAACATCTCATGGCGCTCGGCCGCGGCAGAGCCTCTTGGCGAAAAGGCAAACGTCCGGCTCCTTCTCCCACAAGGAAGGGCCCAGCCCTGAAAGCTCTTGCTGCTCTTCACGGTGCCTTGGCGCCCTATCTACAGGCACCACAGCAGTGGGGCTCTGTGCTTTCCCAGAGACGCAACATCTCATGGCGCTCGGCCGCGGCAGAGCCTCTTGCCGAAAAGGCAAACGTCCGGCTCCTTCTCCCACAAGGCAGGGCCCAGCCCTGAAAGCTCTTGCTGCTCTTTACGGTGCCTTGGTGACCTGTCTACAGGCACAACAGCAGTGGGGATCTGTGCTTTCCCAGAGATCCAACATCTCATGGTGCTCGGCCGCGGCAGAGCCTCTTGCCGAAAAGGCAAACGTCCGGCTCCTTCTCCCACAAGGAAGGGCCCAGCCCTGAAAGCTCTTGCTGCTCTTCACGGTGCCTTGGCACCCTATCTACAGGCACAACAGCAGTGGGGATCTGTGCTCTCCCAGAGACGCAACATCTCATGGCGCTCGGCTGCGGCAGAGCCTCTTGCCGAAAAGGCAAACGTCCGGCTCCTTCTCCCACAAGGCAGGGCCCAGCCCTGAAAGCTCTTGCTGCTCTTCACGGTGCCTTGGCGCCCTATCTCCAGGCACAACAGCAGTGGGGATCTGTGCTTTCTCAGAGACGAAACAACTCATGGCGCTCGGCCGCGGCAGAGCCTCTTGCCGAAAAGGCAAACGTCCGGCTCCTTCTCCCACAAGGCAGGGCCCAGCCCTGAAAGCTCTTGCTGCTCTTCACGGTGCCTTGGCGCCCTATCTCCAGGCACAACAGCAGTGGGGATCTGTGCTTTCCCAGAGACGCAACATCTCATGGCGCTCGGCCGCGGCAGAGCCTCTTGCCGAAAAGGCAAACGTCCGGCTCCTTCTCCCACAAGGAAGGGCCCAGCCCTGAAAGCTCTTGCTGCTCTTCACGGTGCCTTGGCACCCTATCTACAGGCACAACAGCAGTGGGGCTCTGTGCTTTCCCAGAGACGCAACATCTCATGGCGCTCGGCCGCGGCAGAGCCTCTTGCCGAAAAGGCAAACGTCCGGCTCCTTCTCCCACAAGGAAGGGCCCAGCCCTGAAAGCTCTTGCTGCTTTTCACGGTGCCTTGGCGCCCTATCTACAGGCACAACAGCAGTGGGGCTCTGTGCTTTCCCAGAGACGCAACATCTCATGGCGCTCGGCCGCGGCAGAGCCTCTTGCCGAAAAGGCAAACGTCCGGCTCCTTCTCCCACAAGGCAGGGCCCAGCCCTGAAAGCTCTTGCTGCTCTTTACGGTGCCTTGGCGCCCTATCTACAGGCACCACAGCAGTGGGGATCTGTGCTTTCCCAGAGACGCAACATCTCATGGCGCTCGGCCGCGGCAGAGCCTCTTGCCGAAAAGGAAAACGTCCGGCTCCTTCTCCCACAAGGAAGGGCCCAGCCCTGAAAGCTCTTGCTGCTCTTCACGGTGCCTTGGCGCCCCATCTACAGGCACAACAGCAGTGGGGCTCTGTGCTTTCCCAGAGACGCAACATCTCATGGCGCTCGGCCGCGGCAGAGCCTCTTGGCGAAAAGGCAAACGTCCGGCTCCTTCTCCCACAAGGAAGGGCCCAGCCCTGAAAGCTCTTGCTGCTCTTCACGGTGCCTTGGCGCCCTATCTACAGGCACCACAGCAGTGGGGCTCTGTGCTTTCCCAGAGACGCAACATCTCATGGCGCTCGGCCGCGGCAGAGCCTCTTGCCGAAAAGGCAAACGTCCGGCTCCTTCTCCCACAAGGAAGGGCCCAGCCCTGAAAGCTCTTGCTGCTCTTCACGGTGCCTTGGCGCCCTATCTACAGGCACAACAGCAGCGGGGATCTGTGCTTTCCCAGAGACGCAACATCTCATGGCGCTCGGCCGCGGCAGAGCCTCTTGCCGAAAAGGCAAACGTCCGGCTCCTTCTCCCACAGGGAAGGGCCCAGCCCTGAAAGCTCTTGCTGCTCTTCACTGTCCCTTGGCGCCCTATCTACAGGCACCACAGCAGTGGGGATTTGTGCTTTCCCAGAGACGCAACATCTCATGGCGCTCGGCCGCGGCCGAGCCTCTTGCCGAAAAGGCAAACGTCCGGCTCCTTCTCCCACAAGGCAGGGCCCAGCCCTGAAAGCTCTTGCTGCTCTTCACGGTGCCTTGGCGCCCTATCTACAGGCACAACAGCAGTGGGGATCTGTGCTTTCCCAGAGACGCAACATCTCATGGTGCTCGGCCGCGGCAGAGCCTCTTGCCGAAAAGGCAAACGTCCGGCTCCTTCTCCCACAAGGCAGGGCCCAGCCCTGAAAGCTCTTGCTGCTCTTCACGGTGCCTTGGCGCCCTATCTCCAGGCACAACAGCACTGGGGATCTGTGCTTTCCCAGAGACGCAACATCTCATGGCGCTCGGCCGCGGCAGAGCCTCTTGCCGAAAAGGCAAACGTCCGGCTCCTTCTCCCACAGGGAAGGGCCCAGCCCTGAAAGCTCTTGCTGCTCTTCACTGTCCCTTGGCGCCCTATCTACAGGCACCACAGCAGTGGGGATCTGTGCTTTCCCAGAGACGCAACATCTCATGGCGCTCGGCCGCGGCCGAGCCTCTTGCCGAAAAGGCAAACGTCCGGCTCCTTCTCCCACAAGGCAGGGCCCAGCCCTGAAAGCTCTTGCTGCTCTTCACGGTGCCTTGGCGCCCTATCTACAGGCACAACAGCAGTGGGGATCTGTGCTTTCCCAGAGACGCAACATCTCATGGTGCTCGGCCGCGGCAGAGCCTCTTGCCGAAAAGGCAAACGTCCGGCTCCTTCTCCCACAAGGCAGGGCCCAGCCCTGAAAGCTCTTGCTGCTCTTCACGGTGCCTTGGCGCCCTATCTCCAGGCACAACAGCACTGGGGATCTGTGCTTTCCCAGAGACACAACATCTCATGGCGCTCGGCCGCGGCAGAGCCTCTTGCCGAAAAGGCAAACGTCCGGCTCCTTCTCCCACAAGGCAGGGCCCAGCCCTGAAAGCTCTTGCTGCTCTTCACGGTGCCTTGGCACCCTATCTACAGGCACAACAGCAGTGGGGATCTGTGCTCTCCCAGAGACGCAACATCTCATGGCGCTCGGCCGCGGCAGAGACTCTTGCCGAAAAGGCAAACGTCCGGCTCCTTCTCCCACAAGGCAGGGCCCAGCCCTGAAAGCTCTTGCTGCTCTTCACGGTGCCTTGGCGCCCTATCTCCAGGCAGAACAGCACTGGGGATCTGTGCTTTCTCAGAGACGCAACAACTCATGGCGCTCGGCCGCGGCAGAGCCTCTTGCCGAAAAGGCAAACGTCCGGCTCCTTCTCCCACAAGGAAAGGCCCAGCCCTGAAAGCTCTTGCTGCTCTTCACGGTGCCTTGGCGCCCTATCTACAGGCACAACAGCAGTGGGGATCTGTGCTTTCCCAGAGACGCAACATCTCATGGCGCTCGGCCGCGGCAGAGCCTCTTGCCGAAAAGGCAAACGTCCGGCTCCTTCTCCCACAAGGCAGGGCCCAGCCCTGAAAGCTCTTGCTGCTCTTCACGGTGCCTTGGCGCCCTATCTACAGGCACAACAGCAGCGGGGATCTGTGCTTTCCCAGAGACGCAACATCTCATGGCGCTCGGCCGCGGCAGAGCCTCTTGCCGAAAAGGCAAACGTCCGGCTCCTTCTCCCACAGGGAAGGGCCCAGCCCTGAAAGCTCTTGCTGCTCTTCACTGTCCCTTGGCGCCCTATCTACAGGCACCACAGCAGTGGGGATTTGTGCTTTCCCAGAGACGCAACATCTCATGGCGCTCGGCCGCGGCCGAGCCTCTTGCCGAAAAGGCAAACGTCCGGCTCCTTCTCCCACAAGGCAGGGCCCAGCCCTGAAAGCTCTTGCTGCTCTTCACGGTGCCTTGGCGCCCTATCTACAGGCACAACAGCAGTGGGGATCTGTGCTTTCCCAGAGACGCAACATCTCATGGTGCTCGGCCGCGGCAGAGCCTCTTGCCGAAAAGGCAAACGTCCGGCTCCTTCTCCCACAAGGCAGGGCCCAGCCCTGAAAGCTCTTGCTGCTCTTCACGGTGCCTTGGCGCCCTATTTCCAGGCACAACAGCACTGGGGATCTGTGCTTTCCCAGAGACACAACATCTCATGGCGCTCGGCCGCGGCAGAGCCTCTTGCCGAAAAGGCAAACGTCCGGCTCCTTCTCCCACAAGGCAGGGCCCAGCCCTGAAAGCTCTTGCTGCTCTTCACGGTGCCTTGGCACCCTATCTACAGGCACAACAGCAGTGGGGATCTGTGCTCTCCCAGAGACGCAACATCTCATGGCGCTCGGCTGCGGCAGAGCCTCTTGCCGAAAAGGCAAACGTCCGGCTCCTTCTCCCACAAGGCAGGGCCCAGCCCTGAAAGCTCTTGCTGCTCTTCACGGTGCCTTGGCGCCCTATCTCCAGGCACAACAGCACTGGGGATCTGTGCTTTCTCAGAGACGAAACAACTCATGGCGCTCGGCCGCGGCAGAGCCTCTTGCCGAAAAGGCAAACGTCCGGCTCCTTCTCCCACAAGGCAGGGCCCAGCCCTGAAAGCTCTTGCTGCTCTTCACGGTGCCTTGGCGCCCTATCTCCAGGCACAACAGCAGTGGGGATCTGTGCTTTCCCAGAGACGCAACATGTCATGGCGCTCGGCCGCGGCAGAGCCTCTTGCCGAAAAGGCAAACGTCCGGCTCCTTCTCCCACAAGGAAGGGCCCAGCCCTGAAAGCTCTTGCTGCTCTTCACGGTGCCTTGGCACCCTATCTACAGGCACCACAGCAGTGGGGCTCTGTGCTTTCCCAGAGACGCAACATCTCATGGCGCTCGGCCGCGGCAGAGCCTCTTGCCGAAAAGGCAAACGTCCGGCTCCTTCTCCCACAAGGAAGGGCCCAGCCCTGAAAGCTCTTGCTGCTTTTCACGGTGCCTTGGCGCCCTATCTACAGGCACAACAGCAGTGGGGCTCTGTGCTTTCCCAGAGACGCAACATCTCATGGCGCTCGGCCGCGGCAGAGCCTCTTGCCGAAAAGGCAAACGTCCGGCTCCTTCTCCCACAAGGCAGGGCCCAGCCCTGAAAGCTCTTGCTGCTCTTTACGGTGCCTTGGCGCCCTATCTACAGGCACCACAGCAGTGGGGATCTGTGCTTTCCCAGAGACGCAACATCTCATGGCGCTCGGCCGCGGCAGAGCCTCTTGCCGAAAAGGCAAACGTCCGGCTCCTTCTCCCACAAGGCAGGGCCCAGCCCTGAAAGCTCTTGCTGCTCTTCACGGTGCCTTGGCACCCTATCTACAGGCACAACAGCAGTGGGGATCTGTGCTCTCCCAGAGACGCAACATCTCATGGCGCTCGGCTGCGGCAGAGCCTCTTGCCGAAAAGGCAAACGTCCGGCTCCTTCTCCCACAAGGCAGGGCCCAGCCCTGAAAGCTCTTGCTGCTCTTCACGGTGCCTTGGCGCCCTATCTCCAGGCACAACAGCACTGGGGATCTGTGCTTTCTCAGAGACGAAACAACTCATGGCGCTCGGCCGCGGCAGAGCCTCTTGCCGAAAAGGCAAACGTCCGGCTCCTTCTCCCACAAGGAAGGGCCCAGCCCTGAAAGCTCTTGCTGCTCTTCACGGTGCCTTGGCACCCTATCTACAGGCACCACAGCAGTGGGGCTCTGTGCTTTCCCAGAGACGCAACATCTCATGGCGCTCGGCCGCGGCAGAGCCTCTTGCCGAAAAGGCAAACGTCCGGCTCCTTCTCCCACAAGGAAGGGCCCAGCCCTGAAAGCTCTTGCTGCTTTTCACGGTGCCTTGGCGCCCTATCTACAGGCACAACAGCAGTGGGGCTCTGTGCTTTCCCAGAGACGCAACATCTCATGGCGCTCGGCCGCGGCAGAGCCTCTTGCCGAAAAGGCAAACGTCCGGCTCCTTCTCCCACAAGGCAGGGCCCAGCCCTGAAAGCTCTTGCTGCTCTTTACGGTGCCTTGGCGCCCTATCTACAGGCACCACAGCAGTGGGGATCTGTGCTTTCCCAGAGACGCAACATCTCATGGCGCTCGGCCGCGGCAGAGCCTCTTGCCGAAAAGGAAAACGTTAGGCTCCTTCTCCCACAAGGAAGGGCCCAGCCCTGAAAGCTCTTGCTGCTCTTCACGGTGCCTTGGCGCCCCATCTACAGGCACAACAGCAGTGGGGCTCTGTGCTTTCCCAGAGACGCAACATCTCATGGCGCTCGGCCGCGGCAGAGCCTCTTGGCGAAAAGGCAAACGTCCGGCTCCTTCTCCCACAAGGAAGGGCCCAGCCCTGAAAGCTCTTGCTGCTCTTCACGGTGCCTTGGCGCCCTATCTACAGGCACAACAGCAGTGGGGCTCTGTGCTTTCCCAGAGACGCAACATCTCATGGCGCTCGGCCGCGGCAGAGCCTCTTGCCGAAAAGGCAAACGTCCGGCTCCTTCTCCCACAAGGAAGGGCCCAGCCCTGAAAGCTCTTGCTGCTCTTCACGGTGCCTTGGCGCCCTATCTACAGGCACAACAGCAGTGGGGATCTGTGCTTTCCCAGAGACGCAACATCTCATGGCGCTCGGCCGCAGCAGAGCCCCTTGCCGAAAAGGCAAACGTCCGGCTCCTTCTCCCACAAGGAAGGACCCAGCACTGAAAGCTCTTGCTGCTCTTCACAGTGCCTTGGCGCCCTATCTACAGGCACCACAGCAGTGGGACTCTGTGCTTTCCCAGAGACGCAACATCTCATGGCGCTCGGCCGCGGCAGAGCCTCTTGCCGAAAAGGCAAACGTCCGGCTCCTTCTCCCACAAGGCAGGGCCCAGCCCTGAAAGCTCTTGCTGCTCTTCACGGTGCCTTGGCGCCCTATCTACAGGCACAACAGCAGCGGGGATCTGTGCTTTCCCAGAGACGCAACATCTCATGGCGCTCGGCCGCGGCAGAGCCTCTTGCCGAAAAGGCAAACGTCCGGCTCCTTCTCCCACAAGGCAGGGCCCAGCCCTGAAAGCTCTTGCTGCTCTTCACTGTCCCTTGGCGCCCTATCTACAGGCACCACAGCAGTGGGGATTTGTGCTTTCCCAGAGACGCAACATCTCATGGCGCTCGGCCGCGGCCGAGCCTCTTGCCGAAAAGGCAAACGTCCGGCTCCTTCTCCCACAAGGCAGGGCCCAGCCCTGAAAGCTCTTGCTGCTCTTCACGGTGCCTTGGCGCCCTATCTACAGGCACAACAGCAGTGGGGATCTGTGCTTTCCCAGAGACGCAACATCTCATGGTGCTCGGCCGCGGCAGAGCCTCTTGCCGAAAAGGCAAACGTCCGGCTCCTTCTCCCACAAGGCAGGGCCCAGCCCTGAAAGCTCTTGCTGCTCTTCACGGTGCCTTGGCGCCCTATCTCCAGGCACAACAGCACTGGGGATCTGTGCTTTCCCAGAGACACAACATCTCATGGCGCTCGGCCGCGGCAGAGCCTCTTGCCGAAAAGGCAAACGTCCGGCTCCTTCTCCCACAAGGCAGGGCCCAGCCCTGAAAGCTCTTGCTGCTCTTCACGGTGCCTTGGCGCCCTATCTACAGGCACAACAGCAGTGGGGATCTGTGCTCTCCCAGAGACGCAACATCTCATGGCGCTCGGCTGCGGCAGAGACTCTTGCCGAAAAGGCAAACGTCCGGCTCCTTCTCCCACAAGGCAGGGCCCAGCCCTGAAAGCTCTTGCTGCTCTTCACGGTGCCTTGGCGCCCTATCTCCAGGCACAACAGCACTGGGGATCTGTGCTTTCTCAGAGACGCAACAACTCATGGCGCTCGGCCGCGGCAGAGCCTCTTGCCGAAAAGGCAAACGTCCGGCTCCTTCTCCCACAAGGCAGGGCCCAGCCCTGAAAGCTCTTGCTGCTCTTCACGGTGCCTTGGCGCCCTATCTCCAGGCACAACAGCAGTGGGGATCTGTGCTTTCCCAGAGACGCAACATGTCATGGCACTCGGCCGCGGCAGAGCCTCTTGCCGAAAAGGCAAACGTCCGGCTCCTTCTCCCACAAGGAAGGGCCCAGCCCTGAAAGCTCTTGCTGCTTTTCACGGTGCCTTGGCGCCCTATCTACAGGCACAACAGCAGTGGGGCTCTGTGCTTTCCCAGAGACGCAACATCTCATGGCGCTCGGCCGCGGCAGAGCCTCTTGCCGAAAAGGCAAACGTCCGGCTCCTTCTCCCACAAGGCAGGGCCCAGCCCTGAAAGCTCTTGCTGCTCTTCACGGTGCCTTGGCACCCTATCTACAGGCACAACAGCAGTGGGGATCTGTGCTCTCCCAGAGACGCAACATCTCATGGCGCTCGGCTGCGGCAGAGACTCTTGCCGAAAAGGCAAACGTCCGGCTCCTTCTCCCACAAGGCAGGGCCCAGCCCTGAAAGCTCTTGCTGCTCTTCACGGTGCCTTGGCGCCCTATCTCCAGGCACAACAGCACTGGGGATCTGTGCTTTCTCAGAGACGCAACAACTCATGGCGCTCGGCCGCGGCAGAGCCTCTTGCCGAAAAGGCAAACGTCCGGCTCCTTCTCCCACAAGGCAGGGCCCAGCCCTGAAAGCTCTTGCTGCTCTTCACGGTGCCTTGGCGCCCTATCTCCAGGCACAACAGCAGTGGGGATCTGTGCTTTCCCAGAGACGCAACATGTCATGGCACTCGGCCGCGGCAGAGCCTCTTGCCGAAAAGGCAAACGTCCGGCTCCTTCTCCCACAAGGAAGGGCCCAGCCCTGAAAGCTCTTGCTGCTCTTCACAGTGCCTTGGCACCCTATCTACAGGCACCACAGCAGTGGGGCTCTGTGCTTTCCCAGAAACGCAACATCTCATGGAGCTCGGCCGCGGCAGAGCCTCTTGCCGAAAAGGCAAACGTCCGGCTCCTTCTCCCACAAGGAAGGGCCCAGCCCTGAAAGCTCTTGCTGCTTTTCACGGTGCCTTGGCGCCCTATCTACAGGCACAACAGCAGTGGGGCTCTGTGCTTTCCCAGAGACGCAACATCTCATGGCGCTCGGCCGCGGCAGAGCCTCTTGCCGAAAAGGCAAACGTCCGGCTCCTTCTCCCACAAGGCAGGGCCCAGCCCTGAAAGCTCTTGCTGCTCTTTACGGTGCCTTGGCGCCCTATCTACAGGCACCACAGCAGTGGGGATCTGTGCTTTCCCAGAGACGCAACATCTCATGGCGCTCGGCCGCGGCAGAGCCTCTTGCCGAAAAGGAAAACGTCCGGCTCCTTCTCCCACAAGGAAGGGCCCAGCCCTGAAAGCTCTTGCTGCTCTTCACGGTGCCTTGGCGCCCCATCTACAGGCACAACAGCAGTGGGGCTCTGTGATTTCCCAGAGACGCAACATCTCATGGCGCTCGGCCGCGGCAGAGCCTCTTGCCGAAACGGCAAACGTCCGGCTCCTTCTCCCACAAGGAAGGGCCCAGCCCTGAAAGCTCTTGCTGCTCTTCACTGTCCCTTGGCGCCCTATCTACAGGCACAACAGCAGTGGGGCTCTGTGCTTTCCCAGAGACGCAACATCTCATGGCGCTCGGCCGCGGCAGAGCCTCTTGGCGAAAAGGCAAACGTCCGGCTCCTTCTCCCACAAGGAAGGGCCCAGCCCTGAAAGCTCTTGCTGCTCTTCACGGTGCCTTGGCGCCCTATCTACAGGCACCACAGCAGTGGGGCTCTGTGCTTTCCCAGAGACGCAACATCTCATGGCGCTCGGCCGCGGCAGAGCCTCTTGCCGAAAAGGCAAACGTCCGGCTCCTTCTCCCACAAGGCAGGGCCCAGCCCTGAAAGCTCTTGCTGCTCTTTACGGTGCCTTGGCGACCTGTCTACAGGCACAACAGCAGTGGGGATCTGTGCTTTCCCAGAGATGCAACATCTCATGGCGCTCGGCCGCGGCAGAGCCTCTTGCCGAAAAGGCAAACGTCCGGCTCCTTCTCCCACAAGGAAGGGCCCAGCCCTGAAAGCTCTTGCTGCTCTTCACGGTGCCTTGGCGCCCTATCTACAGGCACAACAGCAGTGGGGATCTGTGCTTTCCCAGAGACGCAACATCTCATGGCGCTCGGCCGCAGCAGAGCCCCTTGCCGAAAAGGCAAACGTCCGGCTCCTTCTCCCACAAGGAAGGACCCAGCACTGAAAGCTCTTGCTGCTCTTCACGGTGCCTTGGCGCCCTATCTACAGGCACCACAGCAGTGGGACTCTGTGCTTTCCCAGAGACGCAACATCTCATGGCGCTCGGCCGCGGCAGAGCCTCTTGCCGAAAAGGCAAACGTCCGGCTCCTTCTCCCACAAGGCAGGGCCCAGCCCTGAAAGCTCTTGCTGCTCTTCACGGTGCCTTGGCGCCCTATCTACAGGCACAACAGCAGCGGGGATCTGTGCTTTCCCAGAGACGCAACATCTCATGGCGCTCGGCCGCGGCAGAGCCTCTTGCCGAAAAGGCAAACGTCCGGCTCCTTCTCCCACAGGGAAGGGCCCAGCCCTGAAAGCTCTTGCTGCTCTTCACGGTGCCTTGGCGCCCTATCTACAGGCACCACAGCAGTGGGGATTTGTGCTTTCCCAGAGACGCAACATCTCATGGCGCTCGGCCGCGGCCGAGCCTCTTGCCGAAAAGGCAAACGTCCGGCTCCTTCTCCCACAAGGCAGGGCCCAGCCCTGAAAGCTCTTGCTGCTCTTCACGGTGCCTTGGCGCCCTATCTACAGGCACAACAGCAGTGGGGATCTGTGCTTTCCCAGAGACGCAACATCTCATGGTGCTCGGCCGCGGCAGAGCCTCTTGCCGAAAAGGCAAACGTCCGGCTCCTTCTCCCACAAGGCAGGGCCCAGCCCTGAAAGCTCTTGCTGCTCTTCACGGTGCCTTGGCGCCCTATCTCCAGGCACAACAGCACTGGGGATCTGTGCTTTCCCAGAGACACAACATCTCATGGCGCTCGGCCGCGGCAGAGCCTCTTGCCGAAAAGGCAAACGTCCGGCTCCTTCTCCCACAAGGCAGGGCCCAGCCCTGAAAGCTCTTGCTGCTCTTCACGGTGCCTTGGCACCCTATCTACAGGCACAACAGCAGTGGGGATCTGTGCTCTCCCAGAGACGCAACATCTCATGGCGCTCGGCTGCGGCAGAGACTCTTGCCGAAAAGGCAAACGTCCGGCTCCTTCTCCCACAAGGCAGGGCCCAGCCCTGAAAGCTCTTGCTGCTCTTCACGGTGCCTTGGCGCCCTATCTCCAGGCACAACAGCACTGGGGATCTGTGCTTTCTCAGAGACGCAACAACTCATGGCGCTCGGCCGCGGCAGAGACTCTTGCCGAAAAGGCAAACGTCCGGCTCCTTCTCCCACAAGGCAGGGCCCAGCCCTGAAAGCTCTTGCTGCTCTTCACGGTGCCTTGGCGCCCTATCTCCAGGCACAACAGCAGTGGGGCTCTGTGCTTTCCCAGAGACGCAACATCTCATGGCGCTCGGCCGCGGCAGAGCCTCTTGCCGAAAAGGCAAACGTCCGGCTCCTTCTCCCACAAGGAAGGGCCCAGCCCTGAAAGCTCTTGCTGCTTTTCACGGTGCCTTGGCGCCCTATCTACAGGCACAACAGCAGTGGGGCTCTGTGCTTTCCCAGAGACGCAACATCTCATGGCGCTCGGCCGCGGCAGAGCCTCTTGCCGAAAAGGCAAACGTCCGGCTCCTTCTCCCACAAGGCAGGGCCCAGCCCTGAAAGCTCTTGCTGCTCTTCACGGTGCCTTGGCACCCTATCTACAGGCACAACAGCAGTGGGGATCTGTGCTCTCCCAGAGACGCAACATCTCATGGCGCTCGGCTGCGGCAGAGACTCTTGCCGAAAAGGCAAACGTCCGGCTCCTTCTCCCACAAGGCAGGGCCCAGCCCTGAAAGCTCTTGCTGCTCTTCACGGTGCCTTGGCGCCCTATCTCCAGGCACAACAGCACTGGGGATCTGTGCTTTCTCAGAGACGCAACAACTCATGGCGCTCGGCCGCGGCAGAGCCTCTTGCCGAAAAGGCAAACGTCCGGCTCCTTCTCCCACAAGGCAGGGCCCAGCCCTGAAAGCTCTTGCTGCTCTTCACGGTGCCTTGGCGCCCTATCTCCAGGCACAACAGCAGTGGGGATCTGTGCTTTCCCAGAGACGCAACATGTCATGGCACTCGGCCGCGGCAGAGCCTCTTGCCGAAAAGGCAAACGTCCGGCTCCTTCTCCCACAAGGAAGGGCCCAGCCCTGAAAGCTCTTGCTGCTCTTCACAGTGCCTTGGCACCCTATCTACAGGCACCACAGCAGTGGGGCTCTGTGCTTTCCCAGAAACGCAACATCTCATGGAGCTCGGCCGCGGCAGAGCCTCTTGCCGAAAAGGCAAACGTCCGGCTCCTTCTCCCACAAGGAAGGGCCCAGCCCTGAAAGCTCTTGCTGCTTTTCACGGTGCCTTGGCGCCCTATCTACAGGCACAACAGCAGTGGGGCTCTGTGCTTTCCCAGAGACGCAACATCTCATGGCGCTCGGCCGCGGCAGAGCCTCTTGCCGAAAAGGCAAACGTCCGGCTCCTTCTCCCACAAGGCAGGGCCCAGCCCTGAAAGCTCTTGCTGCTCTTTACGGTGCCTTGGCGCCCTATCTACAGGCACCACAGCAGTGGGGATCTGTGCTTTCCCAGAGACGCAACATCTCATGGCGCTCGGCCGCGGCAGAGCCTCTTGCCGAAAAGGCAAACGTCCGGCTCCTTCTCCCACAAGGAAGGGCCCAGCCCTGAAAGCTCTTGCTGTTCTTCACGGTGCCTTGGCGCCCCATCTACAGGCACAACAGCAGTGGGGCTCTGTGCTTTCCCAGAGACGCAACATCTCATGGCGCTCGGCCGCGGCAGAGCCTCTTGCCGAAACGGCAAACGTCCGGCTCCTTCTCCCACAAGGAAGGGCCCAGCCCTGAAAGCTCTTGCTGCTCTTCACTGTCCCTTGGTGCCCTATCTACAGGCACAACAGCAGTGGGGCTCTGTGCTTTCCCAGAGACGCAACATCTCATGGCGCTCGGCCGCGGCAGAGCCTCTTGGCGAAAAGGCAAACGTCCGGCTCCTTCTCCCACAAGGAAGGGCCCAGCCCTGAAAGCTCTTGCTGCTCTTCACGGTGCCTTGGCGCCCTATCTACAGGCACCACAGCAGTGGGGCTCTGTGCTTTCCCAGAGACGCAACATCTCATGGCGCTCGGCCGCGGCAGAGCCTCTTGCCGAAAAGGCAAACGTCCGGCTCCTTCTCCCACAAGGAAGGGCCCAGCCCTGAAAGCTCTTGCTGCTCTTCACGGTGCCTTGGCGCCCTATCTACAGGCACCACAGCAGTGGGGATCTGTGCTTTCCCAGAGACGCAACATCTCATGGCGCTCGGCCGCAGCAGAGCCCCTTGCCGAAAAGGCAAACGTCCGGCTCCTTCTCCCACAAGGCAGGGCCCAGCCCTGAAAGCTCTTGCTGCTCTTCACGGTGCCTTGGCGCCCTATCTACAGGCACAACAGCAGTGGGGATCTGTGCTTCCCAGAGACGCAACATCTCATGGCGCTCGGCCGCGGCAGAGCCTCTTGCCGAAAAGGCAAACGTCCGGCTCCTTCTCCCACAAGGAAGGGCCCAGCCCTGAAAGCTCTTGCTGCTCTTCACGGTGCCTTGGCGCCCTATCTACAGGCACAACAGCAGCGGGGATCTGTGCTTTCCCAGAGACGCAACATCTCATGGCGCTCGGCCGCGGCAGAGCCTCTTGCCGAAAAGGCAAATGTCCGGCTCCTTCTCCCACAAGGAAGGGCCCAGCCCTGAAAGCTCTTGCTGCTCTTTACGGTGCCTTGGCGACCTGTCTACAGGCACAACAGCAGTGGGGATCTGTGCTTTCCCAGAGATGCAACATCTCATGGCGCTCGGCCGCGGCAGAGCCTCTTGCCGAAAAGGCAAACGTCCGGCTCCTTCTCCCACAGGGAAGGGCCCAGCCCTGAAAGCTCTTGCTGCTCTTCACTGTGCCTTGGCGCCCTATCTACAGGCACCACAGCAGTGGGGATCTGTGCTTTCCCAGAGACGCAACATCTCATGGCGCTCGGCCGCGGCCGAGCCTCTTGCCGAAAAGGCAAACTTCCGGCTCCTTCTCCCACAAGGCAGGGCCCAGCCCTGAAAGCTCTTGCTGCTCTTCACGGTGCCTTGGCGCCCTATCTACAGGCACAACAGCAGCGGGGATCTGTGCTTTCCCAGAGACGCAACATCTCATGGCGCTCGGCCGCGGCAGAGCCTCTTGCCGAAAAGGCAAACGTCCGGCTCCTTCTCCCACAGGGAAGGGCCCAGCCCTGAAAGCTCTTGCTGCTCTTCACGGTGCCTTGGCGCCCTATCTACAGGCACAACAGCAGTGGGGCTCTGTGCTTTCCCAGAGACGCAACATCTCATGGCGCTCGGCCGCGGCAGAGCCTCTTGCCGAAAAGGCAAACGTCCGGCTCCTTCTCCCACAAGGAAGGGCCCAGCCCTGAAAGCTCTTGCTGCTCTTCACGGTGCCTTGGCGCCCTATCTACAGGCACCACAGCAGTGGGGATCTGTGCTTTCCCAGAGACGCAACATCTCATGGCGCTCGGCCGCAGCAGAGGCCCTTGCCGAAAAGGCAAACGTCCGGCTCCTTCTCCCACAAGGAAGGACCCAGCCCTGAAAGCTCTTGCTGCTCTTCACGGTGCCTTGGCGCCCTATCTACAGGCACAACAGCAGTGGGGATCTGTGCTTTCCCAGAGACGCAACATCTCATGGCGCTCGGCCGCGGCAGAGCCTCTTGCCGAAAAGGCAAACGTCCGGCTCCTTCTCCCACAAGGCAGGGCCCAGCCCTGAAAGCTCTTGCTGCTCTTCACGGTGCCTTGGCGCCCTATCTCCAGGCACAACAGCACTGGGGATCTGTGCTTTCCCAGAGACGCAACATCTCATGGCGCTCGGCCGCGGCAGAGCCTCTTGCCGAAAAGGCAAACGTCCGGCTCCTTCTCCCACAAGGCAGGGCCCAGCCCTGAAAGCTCTTGCTGCTCTTCACGGTGCCTTGGCACCCTATCTACAGGCACAACAGCAGTGGGGATCTGTGCTCTCCCAGAGACGCAACATCTCATGGCGCTCGGCCGTGGCAGAGCCTCTTGCCGAAAAGGCAAACGTCCGGCTCCTTCTCCCACAAGGCAGGGCCCAGCCCTGAAAGCTCTTGCTGCTCTTCACGGTGCCTTGGCGCCCTATCTCCAGGCACAACAGCACTGGGGATCTGTGCTTTCTCAGAGACGCAACAACTCATGGCGCTCGGCCGCGGCAGAGCCTCTTGCCGAAAAGGCAAACGTCCGGCTCCTTCTCCCACAAGGCAGGGCCCAGCCCTGAAAGCTCTTGCTGCTCTTCACGGTGCCTTGGCGCCCTATCTCCAGGCACAACAGCACTGGGTATCTGTGCTTTCCCAGAGACACAAGATCTCATGGCGCTCGGCCGCGGCAGAGCCTCTTGCCGAAAAGGCAAACGTCCGGCTCCTTCTCCCACAAGGAAGGGCCCAGCCCTGAAAGCTCTTGCTGCTCTTCATGGTGCCTTGGCGCCCTATCTACAAGCACCACAGCAGTGGGGCTCTGTGCTTTCCCAGAGACGCAACATCTCATGGCGCTCGGCCGCGGCAGAGCCTCTTGCCGAAAAGGCAAACGTCCGGCTCCTTCTCTCACAAGGAAGGGCCCAGCCCTCAAAGCTCTTGCAGCTCTTCACGGTGCCTTGGTGCCCTATCTACAGGCACAACAGCAGTGGGGATCTGTGCTTTCCCAGAGACGCAACATGTCATGGCGCTCGGCCGCGGCAGAGCCTCTTGCCGAAAAGGCAAACGTCCGGCTCCTTCTCCCACAAGGAAGGGCCCAGCCCTGAAAGCTCTTGCTGCTCTTCACGGTGCCTTGGCACCCTATCTACAGGCACCACAGCAGTGGGGCTCTGTGCTTTCCCAGAGATGCAACATCTCATGGCGCTCGGCCGCGGCAGAGCCTCTTGCCGAAAAGGCAAACGTCCGGCTCCTTCTCCCACAAGGAAGGGCCCAGCCCTGAAAGCTCTTGCTGCTCTTCACTGTCCCTTGGCGCCCTATCTACAGGCACCACAGCAGTGGGGATCTGTGCTTTCCCAGAGACGCAACATCTCATGGCGCTCGGCCGCGGCAGAGCCTCTTGCCGAAAAGGCAAACGTCCGGCTCCTTCTCCCACAAGGCAGGGCCCAGCCCTGAAAGCTCTTGCTGCTCTTCACGGTGCCTTGGCGCCCTATCTCCAGGCACAACAGCAGCGGGGATCTGTGCTTTCCCAGAGACGCAACATGTCATGGCGCTCGGCCGCGGCAGAGCCTCTTGCCGAAAAGGCAAACGTCCGGCTCCTTCTCCCACAGGGAAGGGCCCAGCCCTGAAAGCTCTTGCTGCTCTTCACCTACCCTTGGCGCCCTATCTACAGGCACCACAGCAGTGGGGATCTGTGCTTTCCCAGAGACGCAACATCTCATGGCGCTCGGCCGTGGCCGAGCCTCTTGCCGAAAAGGCAAACGTCCGGCTCCTTCTCCCACAAGGCAGGGCCCAGCCCTGAAAGCTCTTGCTGCTCTTCACGGTGCCTTGGCGCCCTATCTACAGGCACAACAGCACTGGGGATATGTGCTTTCCCAGAGACGCAACATCTCATGGCGCTCGGCCGCGGCAGAGCCTCTTGCCGAAAAGGCAAACGTCCGGCTCCTTCTCCCACAAGGAAGGGCCCAGCCCTGAAAGCTCTTGCTGCTCTTCACTGTCCCTTGGCGCCCTATCTACAGGCACCACAGCAGTGGGGCTCTGTGCTTTCCCAGAGACGCAACATCTCATGGCACTCCGGCCGCGGCAGAGCCTCTTGCCGAAAAGGCAAACGTCCGGCTCCTTCTCCCACAAGGAAGGGCCCAGCCCTGAAAGCTCTTGCTGCTCTTCACGGTGCCTTGGCGCCCTATCTACAGGCATAACAGCAGTGGGGATCTGTGCTTTCCCAGAGACGCAACATCTCATGGCGCTCGGCCCGCGGCAGAGCCTCTTGCCGAAAAGGCAAACGTCCGGCTCCTTCTCCCACAAGGAAGGGCCCAGCCCTGAAAGCTCTTGCTGCTCTTCACGGTGCCTTGGTGCCCTATCTCCAGGCACAGCAGCACTGGGGCTCTGTGCTTTCCCAGAGACGCAACATCTCATGGCGCTCGGCCGCGGCAGAGCCTCTTGCCGAAAAGGCAAACGTCCGGCTCCTTCTCCCACAGGGAAGGGCCCAGCCCTGAAAGCTCTTGCTGCTCTTCACTGTCCCTTGGCGCCCTATCTACAGGCACCACAGCAGTGGGGATCTGTGCTTTCCCAGAGACGCAACATCTCATGGCGCTCGGCCGCGGCCGAGCCTCTTGCCGAAAAGGCAAACGTCCGGCTCCTTCTCCCACAAGGAAGGGCCCAGCCCTGAAAGCTCTTGCTGCTCTTCACGGTGCCTTGGCGCCCTATCTACAGGCACAACAGCAGTGGGGATCTGTGCTTTCCCAGAGACGCAACATCTCATGGCGCTCGGGCCGCGGCAGAGCCTCTTGCCGAAAAGGCAAACGTCCGGCTCCTTCTCCCACAGGGAAGGGCCCAGCCCTGAAATCTCTTGCTGCTCTTCACGGTGCCTTGGCGCCCTATCTACAGGCACAACAGCAGTGGGGCTCTGTGCTTTCCCAGAGACGCAACATCTCATGGCGCTCGGCCGCGGCAGAGCCTCTTGCCGAAAAGGCAAACGTCCAGCTCCTTCTCCCACAAGGAAGGGCCCAGCCCTGAAAGCTCTTGCTGCTCTTCACGGTGCCTTGGCGCCCTATCTACAGGAACCACAGCAGTGGGGATCTGTGCTTTCCCAGAGACGCAACATCTCATGGCGCTCGGCCGCAGCAGAGCCCCTTGCCGAAAAGGCAAACGTCTGGCTCCTTCTCCCACAAGGAAGGACCCAGCCCTGAAAGCTCTTGCTGCTCTTCACGGTGCCTTGGCACCCTATCTACAGGCACAACAGCAGTGGGGATCTGTGCTCTCCCAGAGACGCAACATCTCATGGCGCTCGGCCGTGGCAGATCCTCTTGCCGAAAAGGCAAACGTCCGGCTCCTTCTCCCACAAGGCAGGGCCCAGCCCTGAAAGCTCTTGCTGCTCTTCACGGTGCCTTGGCGCCCTATCTCCAGGCACAACAGCACTGGGGATCTGTGCTTTCTCAGAGACGCAACAACTCATGGCGCTCGGCCGCGGCAGAGCCTCTTGCCGAAAAGGCAAACGTCCGGCTCCTTCTCCCACAAGGCAGGGCCCAGCCCTGAAAGCTCTTGCTGCTCTTCACGGTGCCTTGGCGCCCTATCTCCAGGCACAACAGCACTGGGTATCTGTGCTTTCCCAGAGACACAAGATCTCATGGCGCTCGGCCGCGGCAGAGCCTCTTGCCGAAAAGGCAAACGTCCGGCTCCTTCTCCCACAAGGCAGGGCCCAGCCCTGAAAGCTCTTGCTGCTCTTCATGGTGCCTTGGCGCCCTATCTACAAGCACCACAGCAGTGGGGCTCTGTGCTTTCCCAGAGACGCAACATGTCATGGCGCTCGGCCGCGGCAGAGCCTCTTGCCGAAAAGGCAAACGTCCGGCTCCTTCTCCCACAAGGCAGGGCCCAGCCCTGAAAGCTCTTGCTGCTCTTCACGGTGCCTTGGCACCCTATCTACAGGCACCACAGCAGTGGGGCTCTGTGCTTTCCCAGAGACGCAACATCTCATGGCGCTCGGCCGCGGCAGAGCCTCTTGCCGAAAAGGCAAACGTCCGGCTCCTTCTCCACAAGGCAGGGGCCCAGCCCTGAAAGCTCTTGCTGCTCTTCACGGTGCCTTGGCGCCCTATCTACAGGCACAACAGCAGTGGGGCTCTGTGCTTTCCCAGAGACGCAACATCTCATGGCGCTCGGCCGCGGCAGAGCCTCTTGCCGAAAAGGCAAACGTCCGGCTCCTTCTCCCACAGGGAAGGGCCCAGCCCTGAAAGCTCTTGCTGCTCTTCACCTACCCTTGGCGCCTATCTACAGGCACCACAGCAGTGGGGATCTGTGCTTTCCCAGAGACGCAACATCTCATGGCGCTCGGCCGTGGCCGAGCCTCTTGCCGAAAAGGCAAACGTCCGGCTCCTTCTCCCACAAGGCAGGGCCCAGCCCTGAAAGCTCTTGCTGCTCTTCACGGTGCCTTGGCGCCCTATCTACAGGCACCACAGCAGTGGGGATCTGTGCTTTCCCAGAGACGCAACATCTCATGGCGCTCGGCCGCAGCAGAGGAGCCCTTCGAAAAGGCAAACGTCCGGCTCCCTTCTCCCACAAGGAAGGACCCAGCCCTGAAAGCTCTTGCTGCTCTTCACGGTGCCTGGCGCCCTATCTACAGGCACCACAGCAGTGGGACTCTGTGCTTTCCCAGAGACGCAACATCTCATGGCGCTCGGGCCCGCCGGCAGAGCCTCTTGCCGAAAAGGCAAACGTCCGGCTCCTTCTCCCACAAGGCAGGGCCCAGCCCTGAAAGCTCTTGCTGCTCTTCACGGTGCCTTGGCGCCCTATCTCCAGGCACAACAGCACTGGGGATCTGTGCTTTCCCAGAGACGCAACATCTCATGGCGCTCGGCCGCGGCAGAGCCTCTTGCCGAAAAGGCAAACGTCCGGCTCCTTCTCCCACAAGGCAGGGCCCAGCCCTGAAAGCTCTTGCTGCTCTTCACGGTGCCTTGGCGCCCTATCTCCAGGCACAACAGCAGTGGGGATCTGTGCTTTCCCAGAGACGCAACATCTCATGGTGCTCGGCCTGCGGCAGAGCCTCTTGCCGAAAAGGCAAACGTCCGGCTCCTTCTCCCACAAGGCAGGGCCCAGCCCTGAAAGCTCTTGCTGCTCTTCACGGTGCCTTGGCACCCTATCTACAGGCACAACAGCAGTGGGGATCTGTGCTCTCCCAGAGACGCAACATCTCATGGCGCTCGGCCGCGGCAGAGCCTCTTGCCGAAAAGGCAAACGTCCGGCTCCTTCTCCCCACAAGGCAGGGCCCAGCCCTGAAAGCTCTTGCTGCTCTTCACGGTGCCTTGGCGCCCTATCTACAGGCACAACAGCACTGGGGATCTGTGCTTTCCCAGAGACGCAACATCTCATGGTGCTCGGCCGCGGCAGAGCCTCTTGCCGAAAAGGCAAACGTCCGGCTCCTTCTCCCACAAGGCAGGGCCCAGCCCTGAAAGCTCTTGCTGCTCTTCACGGTGCCTTGGCGCCCTATCTCCAGGCACAACAGCACTGGGTATCTGTGCTTTCCAGAGACACAAGATCTCATGGCGCTCGGCCGCGGCAGAGCCTCTTGCCGAAAAGGCAAACGTCCGGCTCCTTCTCCCACAAGGCAGGGCCCAGCCCTGAAAGCTCTTGCTGCTCTTCATGGTGCCTTGGCGCCCTATCTACAGGCACCACAGCAGTGGGGCTCTGTGCTTTCCCAGAGACGCAACATCTCATGGCGCTCGGACCGCGGCAGAGCCTCTTGCCGAAAAGGCAAACGTCCGGCTCCTTCTCTCACAAGGAAGGGCCCAGCCCTCAAAGCTCTTGCTGCTCTTCACGGTGCCTTGGCGCCCTATCTACAGGCACAACAGCAGTGGGGATCTGTGCTTTCCCAGAGACGCAACATCTCATGGCGCTCGGCCCGCGGCAGAGCCTCTTGCCGAAAAGGCAAACGTCCGGCTCCTTCTCCACAAGGAAGGGCCCAGCCCTGAAAGCTCTTGCTGCTCTTCACGGTGCCTTGGCACCCCTATCTAAAGGCACCACAGCAGTGGGGCTCTGTGCTTTCCCAGAGACGCAACATGTCATGGCGCTCGGCCGCGGCAGAGCCTCTTGCCGAAAAGGCAAACGTCCGGCTCCTTCTCCCACAAGGCAGGGCCCAGCCCTGAAAGCTCTTGCTGCTCTTCACGGTGCCTTGGCGCCCTATCTACAAGCACAACAGCAGTGGGGCTCTGTGCTTTCCCAGAGACGCAACATCTCATGGCGCTCGGCCGCGGCAGAGCCTCTTGCCGAAAAGGCAAACGTCCGGCTCCTTCTCCCACAAGGAAGGGCCCAGCCCTGAAAGCTCTTGCTGCTCTTCACGGTGCCTTGGCGCCCTATCTACAGGCACAACAGCAGCGGGGATCTGTGCTTTCCCAGAGACGCAACATCTCATGGCGCTCGGCCGCGGCAGAGCCTCTTGCCGAAAAAGGCAAACGTCCGGCTCCTTCTCCCACAAGGAAGGGCCCAGCCCTGAAAGCTCTTGCTGCTCTTCACCTACCCTTGGCGCCCTATCTACAGGCACCACAGCAGTGGGGATCTGTGCTTTCCCAGAGACGCAACATCTCATGGCGCTCGGGCCGCGGCCGAGCCTCTTGCCGAAAAGGCAAACGTCCGGCTCCTTCTCCCACAAGGCAGGGCCCAGCCCTGAAAGCTCTTGCTGCTCTTCACGGTGCCTTGGCACCCTATCTACAGGCACCACAGCAGTGGGGCTCTGTGCTTCCCAGAGACGCAACATCTCATGGCGCTCGGCCGCGGCAGAGCCTCTTGCCGAAAAGGCAAACGTCCGGCTCCCTTCTCCCACAAGGCAGGGCCCAGCCCTGAAAGCTCTTGCTGCTCTTCACGGTGCCTTGGCGCCCTATCTACAGGCACAACAGCAGTGGGGCTCTGTGCTTTCCCAGAGACGCAACATCTCATGGCGCTCGGCCGCGGCAGAAGCCTCTTGCCGAAAAGGCAAACGTCCGGCTCCTTCTCCCACAGGGAAGGGCCCAGCCCTGAAAGCTCTTGCTGCTCTTCACCTACCCTTGGCGCCCTATCCTACAGGCACCACAGCAGTGGGGATCTGTGCTTTCCCAGAGACGCAACATCTCATGGCGCTCGGCCGTGGCCGAGCCTCTTGCCGAAAAGGCAAACGTCCGGCTCCTTCTCCCACAAGGCAGGGCCCAGCCCTGAAAGCTCTTGCTGCTCTTCACGGTGCCTTGGCGCCCTATCTACAGGCACCACAGCAGTGGGGATCTGTGCTTTCCCAGAGACGCAACATCTCATGGCGCTCGGCCGCAGCAGAGCCCCTTGCCGAAAAGGCAAACGTCCGGCTCCTTCTCCCACAAGGAAGGACCCAGCCCTGAAAGCTCTTGCTGCTCTTCACGGTGCCTTGGCGCCCTATCTACAGGCACCACAGCAGTGGGACTCTGTGCTTTTCCCAGAGACGCAACATCTCATGGCGCTCGGCCGCGGCAGAGCCTCTTGCCGAAAAGGCAAACGTCCGGCTCCTTCTCCCACAAGGCAGGGCCCAGCCCTGAAAGCTCTTGCTGCTCTTCACGGTGCCTTGGCGCCCTATCTCCAGGCACAACAGCACTGGGGATCTGTGCTTTCCCAGAGACGCAACATCTCATGGCGCTCGGCCGCGGCAGAGCCCTCTTGCCGAAAAGGCAAACGTCCGGCTCCTTCTCCCACAAGGCAGGGCCCAGCCCTGAAAGCTCTTGCTGCTCTTCACGGTGCCTTGGCGCCCTATCTCCAGGCACAACAGCAGTGGGGATCTGTGCTTTCCCAGAGACGCAACATCTCATGGTGCTCGAGCCCGCGGCAGAGCCTCTTGCCGAAAAGGCAAACGTCCGGCTCCTTCTCCCACAAGGCAGGGCCCAGCCCTGAAAGCTCTTGCTGCTCTTCACGGTGCCTTGGCACCCTATCTACAGGCACAACAGCAGTGGGGATCTGTGCTCTCCCAGAGACGCAACATCTCATGGCGCTCGGCCGCGGCAGAGCCTCTTGCCGAAAAGGCAAACGTCCGGCTCCTTCTCCCACAAGGCAGGGCCCAGCCCTGAAAGCTCTTGCTGCTCTTCACGGTGCCTTGGCGCCCTATCTACAGGCACAACAGCACTGGGGATCTGTGCTTTCCCAGAGACGCAACATCTCATGGTGCTCGGCCGCGGCAGAGCCTCTTGCCGAAAAGGCAAACGTTCCGGCTCCTTCTCCCACAAGGCAGGGCCCAGCCCTGAAGCTCTTGCTGCTCTTCACGGTGGCCTTGGCGCCCTATCTACAGGCACCACAGCAGTGGGGCTCTGTGCTTTCCCAGAGACGCAACATCTCATGGCGCTCGGCCGCGGCAGAGCCTCTTGCCGAAAAGGCAAACGTCCGGCTCCTTCTCTCACAAGGAAGGGCCCCAGCCCTCAAAGCTCTTGCTGCTCTTCACGGTGCCTTGGCGCCCTATCTACAGGCACAACAGCAGTGGGGATCTGTGCTTTCCCAGAGACGCAACATCTCATGGCGCTCGGCCGCGGCAGAGCCTCTTGCCGAAAAGGCAAACGTCCGGCTCCTTCTCCCACAAGGAAGGGCCCAGCCCTGAAAGCTCTTGCTGCTCTTCACGGTGCCTTGGCACCCTATCTACAGGCACCACAGCAGTGGGGCTCTGTGCTTTCCCAGAGACGCAACATGTCATGGCGCTCGGCCGCGGCAGAGCCTCTTGCCGAAAAGGCAAACGTCCGGCTCCTTCTCCCACAAGGCAGGGCCCAGCCCTGAAAGCTCTTGCTGCTCTTCACGGTGCCTTGGCGCCCTATCTACAAGCACAACAGCAGTGGGGCTCTGTGCTTTCCCAGAGACGCAACATCTCATGGCGCTCGGCCGCGGCAGAGCCTCTTGCCGAAAAGGCAAACGTCCGGCTCCTTCTCCCACAAGGAAGGGCCCAGCCCTGAAAGCTCTTGCTGCTCTTCACGGTGCCTTGGCGCCCTATCTACAGGCACAACAGCAGCGGGGATCTGTGCTTTCCCAGAGACGCAACATCTCATGGCGCTCGGCCGCGGCAGAGCCTCTCTGCCGAAAAGGCAAACGTCCGGCTCCTTCTCCCCACAAGGAAGGGCCCAGCCCTGAAAGCTCTTGCTGCTCTTCACCTACCCTTGGCGCCCTATCTACAGGCACCACAGCAGTGGGGATCTGTGCTTTCCCAGAGACGCAACATCTCATGGCGCTCGGCCGCGGCCGAGCCTCTTGCCGAAAAGGCAAACGTCCGGCTCCTTCTCCCACAAGGCAGGGCCCAGCCCTGAAAGCTCTTGCTGCTCTTCACGGTGCCTTGGCACCCTATCTACAGGCACAACAGCACTGGGGATATGTGCTTTCCCAGAGACGCAACATCTCATGGCGCTCGGCCGCGGCAGAGACTCTTGCCGAAAAGGCAAACGTCCGGCTCCTTCTCTCACAAGGAAGGGCCCAGCCCTGAAAGCTCTTGCTGCTCTTCACGGTGCCTTGGCGCCCTATCTACAGACACAGCAGCACTGGGGCTCTGTGCTTTCCCAGAGACGCAACATCTCATGGCACTCGGCCGCGGCAGAGCCTCTTGCCGAAAAGGCAAACGTCCGGCTCCTTCTCCCACAAGGAAGGGCCCAGCCCTGAAAGCTCTTGCTGCTCTTCACGGTGCCTTGGCGCCCTATCTACAGGCACAACAGCAGTGGGGATCTGTGCTTTACCAGAGACGCAACATCTCATGGCGCTCGGCCGCGGCAGAGCCTCTTGCCGAAAAGGCAAACGTCCGGCTCCTTCTCCCACAAGGAAGGGCCCAGCCCTGAAAGCTCTTGCTGCTCTTCACGGTGCCTTGGTGCCCTATCTCCAGGCACAGCAGCACTGGGGCTCTGTGCTTTCCCAGAGACGCAACATCTCATGGCGCTCGGCCGCGGCAGAGCCTCTTGCCGAAAAGGCAAACGTCCGGCTCCTTCTCCCACAAGGCAGGGCCCAGCCCTGAAAGCTCTTGCTGCTCTTCACCTACCCTTGGAACCCTATCTACAGGCACCACAGCAGTGGGGATCTGTGCTTTCCCAGAGACGCAACATCTCATGGAGCTTGGCCACGGCAGAGCCTCTTGCCGAAAAGGCAAACGTACGGCTCCTTCTCCCACAAGGAAGGGCCCAGCCCTGAAAGCTCTTGCTGCTCTTCACGGTGCCTTGGCGCCCTATATACAGGCACAACAGCAGTGGGGATCTGTGCTTTCCCAGAGACGCAGCATCTCATGGCGCTCGGCCGCGGCAGAGCCTCTTGCCGAAAAGGCAAACGTGCGGCTCCTTCTCCCACAAGGCAGTGCCCAGCCCTGAAAGCTCTTGCTGCTCTTCACGGTGCCTTGGCGCCCTATCTACAGGCACAACAGCAGTGGGGATCTGTGCTCTCCCAGAGACGCAACATCTCATGGCGCTCGGCCGTGGCAGATCCTCTTGCCGAAAAGGCAAACGTCCGGCTCCTTCTCCCACAAGGCAGGGCCCAGCCCTGAAAGCTCTTGCTGCTCTTCACGGTGCCTTGGCGCCCTATCTCCAGGCACAACAGCACTGGGGATCTGTGCTTTCTCAGAGACGCAACAACTCATGGCGCTCGGCCGCGGCAGAGCCTTTTGCCGAAAAGGCAAACGTCCGGCTCCTTCTCCCACAAGGAAGGGCCCAGCCCTGAAAGCTCTTGCTGCTCTTCACGGTGCCTTGGCGCCCTATCTCCAGGCACAACAGCACTGGGTATCTGTGCTTTCCCAGAGACACAAGATCTCATGCTATCGGCCGCGGCAGAGTCTCTTGCCGAAAAGGCAAACGTCCGGCTCCTTCTCCCACAAGGCAGTGCCCAGCCCTGAAAGCTCTTGCTGCTCTTCATGGTGCCTTGGCGCCCTATCTACAAGCACCACAGCAGTGGGGCTCTGTGCTTTCCCAGAGACGCAACATCTCATGGCGCTCGGCCGCGGCAGAGCCTCTTGCCGAAAAGGCAAATGTCCGGCTCCTTCTCCCACAAGGAAGGGCCCAGGCCTGAAAGCTCTTGCTGCTCTTCACGGTGCCTTGGCGCCCTATCTACGGGCAGAGCAGTAGTGGGGATCTGTGCTTTCCCAGAGACGCAACATCTCATGGCGCTCGGCCGCGGCAGAGCCTCTTGCCGAAAAGGCAAACGTCCGGCTCCTTCTCCCACAAGGCAGGGCCCATCCCTGAAAGCTCCTGCTGCTCTTCACGGTGCCTTGGCGCCTATCTCCAGGCAGAGCAGCACTGGGGATCTGTGCTTTCCCAGAGACGCAACATCTCATGGCGCTCGGCCACGGCAGAGCCTCTTGCCGAAAAGGCAAACGTCCGGCTCCTTCTCTCACAAGGAAGGGCCCAGCCCTGAAGCTCTTGCTGCTCTTCACGGTGCCTTGGCGCCCTATCTACAGGCACAACAGCAGTGGGGATCTGTGCTTTCCAGAGACGCAACATGTCATGGCGCTCGGCCGCGGCAGAGCCTCTTGCGAAAAGGCAAACGTCCGGCTCCTTCTCCCACAAGGAAGGGCCCAGCCCTGAAAGCTCTTGCTGCTCTTCACGGTGCCTTGGCACCCTATCTACAGGCACCACAGCAGTGGGGCTCTGTGCTTTCCAGAGACGCAACATCTCATGGCGCTCGGCCGCGGCAGAGCCTCTTGCCGAAAAGGCAAACGTCCGGCTCCTTCTCCCACAAGGAAGGGCCCAGCCCTCAAAGCTCTTGCTGCTCTTCACGGTGCCTTGGCGCCCTATCTACAGGCACAACAGCACTGGGGCTCTGTGCTTTCCCAGAGACGCAACATCTCATGGCGCTCGGCCGCGGCAGAGCCTCTTGCCGAAAAGGCAGAACGTCCGGCTCCTTCTCCCACAAGGCAGGGCCCAGCCCTGAAAGCTCTTGCTGCTCTTCACGGTGCCTTGGCGCCCTATCTACAGGCACCACAGCAGCGGGGATCTGTGCTTTCCCAGAGACGCAACATCTCATGGCGCTCGGCCACGGCAGAGCCTCTGTGCCGAAAAGGCAAACGTCCGGCTCCTTCTCCCACAAGGCAGGCCCAGCCCTGAAAGCTCTGCTGCTCTTCACCTACCCTTGGCGCCCTATCTACAGGCACCACAGCAGTGGGGCTCTGTGCTTTCCCAGAGACGCAACATCTCATGGAGCTCGGCCACGGCAGAGCCTCTTGCCGAAAAGGCAAACGTCCGGCTCCTACTCCCACAAGGAAGGGCCCAGCCCTGAAAGCTCTTGCTGCTCTTCACGGTGCCTTGGCGCCCTATCTACAGGCACAGCAGCACTGGGATCTGTGCTTTCCCAGAGACGCAACAATCTCATGGCGCTCGGCCGCGGGCAGAGCTTGTTGCCGAAAAGGCAAACGTCCGGCTCCTTCTCCCACAAGGAAGGGCCCAGCCCTGAAAGCTCTTGCTGCTCTTCACGGTGCCTTGGCGCCCTATCTACAGGCACAACAGCAGTGGGGATCTGTGCTTTCCCAGAGACGCAGCATCTCATGGCGCTCGGCCGCGGCAGAGCCTCTTGCCGAAAAGGCAAACGTGCGGCTCCTTCTCCCACAAGGCAGGGGCCCAGCCCTGAAAGCTCTTGCTGCTCTTCACGGTGCCTGGGCGCCCTATCTCAGGCACAGCAGCACTGGGGATCTGTGCTTTCCCAGAGACGCAACATCTCATGGCGCTCGGCCGCGACAGAGCCTCTTGGCGAAAAGGCAAACGTCCGGCTCCTTCTCCACAAGGCAGGGCCCAGCCCTGAATGCTCTTGCTGCTCTTCACGGTGCTTGGCACCCTATCTCCAGGCACAACAGCAGTGGGGATCTGTGCTTTCCCAGAGACGCAACATCTCATGGCACTCGGCCGCGGCAGAGCCTCTTGCCGAAAAGGCAAACGTCCGGCTCCTTCTCCCACAAGGAAGGGCCCAGCCTGAAAGCTCTTGCTGCTCTTCACCTACCCTTGGCGCCCTATCTACAGGCACAACAGCAGTGGGGATCTGTGCTTTCCCAGAGACGCAAACATCTCATGGCGCTCGGCCGCGGCAGAGTCTCTTGGCGAAAAGGCAACGTCCGGCTCCTTCTCCCACAAGGAAGGGCCCAGCCCTGAAAGCTCTTGCTGCTCTTCACGGTGCCTTGGCGCCCTATCTACAGGCACCACAGCAGTGGGGATCTGTGCTTTCCAGAGACGCAACATCTCATGGCGCTCGGCCGCGGGCAGAGCCTCTTGCCGAAAAGGCAAACGTCCGGCTCCTTCTCCCACAAGGCAGGGCCCAGCCCTGAAAGCTCTTGCTGCTCTTCACGGTGCCTTGGCGCCCTATCTACAAGCACCACAGCAGTGGGGCTCTGTGCTTTCCCAGAGACGCAAACATCTCATGGCGCTCGGCCGCGGCACAGCCTCTTGCCGAAAAGGCAAACGTCCGGCTACTTCTCCCACAAGGCAGGGCCCAGCCTGAAAGCTCTTGCTGCTCTTTACGGTGCCTTGGCGCCCTATCTACAGGCACCACAGCAGTGGGGATCTGTGCTTTCCCAGAGACGCAACATCTCATGGCGCTCGGCCGCGGCAGAGCTTCTTGCCGAAAAGGAAAACGTCCGGCTCCTTCTCCCACAAGGAAGGGCCCAGCCCTGAAAGCTCTTGCTGCTCTTCACGGTGCCTTGGCGCCCCATCTACAGGCACCACAGCAGTGGGGCTCTGTGATTTCCCAGAGACGCAACATCTCATGGCGCTCGGGCCGCGGCAGAGCCTCTTGGCGAAAAGGGCAAACGTCCGGCTCCTTCTCCCACAAGGAAGGGCCCAGCCCTGAAAGCTCTTGCTGCTCTTCACGGTGCCTTGGCGCCCTACCTACAGGCACCACAGCAGTGGGGATCTGTGCTTTCCCAGAGACGCAACATCTCATGGCGCTCGGCCGCAGCAGAGCCCCTTGCCGAAAAGGCAAACGTCCGGCTCCTTCTCCCACAAGGAAGGACCCAGCCCTGAAAGCTCTTGCTGCTCTTCACGGTGCCTTGGCGCCCTATCTACAGGCACCACAGCAGTGGGACTCTGTGCTTTCCCAGAGACGCAACATCTCATGGCGCTCGGCCGCGGCAGAGCCTCTTGCCGAAAAGGCAAACGTCGGCTCCTTCTCCCACAAGGCAGGGCCCAGCCCTGAAAGCTCTTGCTGCTCTTCACGGTGCCTTAGCGCCCTATCTACAGGCACAACAGCACTGGGGATCTGTGCTTTCCCAGAGACGCAACATCTCATGGCGCTCGGCCGCGGCAGAGCCTCTTGCCGAAAAGGCAAACGTCCGGCTCCTTCTCCCACAAGGAAGGGCCCAGCCCTGAAAGCTCTTGCTGCTCTTCACGGTGCCTTGGCGCCCTATCTCCAGGCACAACAGCACTGGGGATCTGTGCTTTCCCAGAGACGCAACATCTCATGGCGCTCGGCCGCGGCAGAGCCTCTTGCCGAAAAGGCAAACGTCCGGCTCCTTCTCCCACAAGGCAGGGCCCAGCCCTGAAAGCTCTTGCTGCTCTTCACGGTGCCTTGGCGCCCTATCTACAGGCACAACAGCAGTGGGGATCTGTGCTCTCCCAGAGACGCAACATCTCATGGCGCTCGGCCGCGGCAGAGCCTCTTGCCGAAAAGGCAAACGTCCGGCTCCTTCTCTCACAAGGAAGGGCCCAGCCCTCAAAGCTCTTGCTGCTCTTCACGGTGCCTTGGTGCCATATCTACAGGCACAACAGCAGTGGGGATCTGTGCTTTCCCAGAGACGCAACATCTCATGGCGCTCGGCCGCGGCAGAGCCTCTTGCCGAAAAGGCAAACGTCCGGCTCCTTCTCCCACAAGGCAGGGCCCAGCCCTGAAAGCTGTTGCTGCTTTTCACTGTCCCTTGCCGCCCTATCTACAGGCACAACAGCAGTGGGGATCTGTGCTTTCCCAGAGACGCAACATCTCATGGCACTCGGCCGCGGCAGAGCCTCTTGCCGAAAAGGCAAACGTTCCGGCTCCTTCTCTCACAAGGAAGGGCCCAGCCCTGAAAGCTCTTGCTGCTCTTCACGGTGCCTTGGCGCCCTATCTCCAGGCACAGCAGCACTGGGGATCTGTGCTTTCCCAGAGACGCAACATCTCATGGCGCTCGGCCGCGGCAGATCCTCTTGCCGAAAAGGCAAACGTCCGGCTACTTCTCCCACAAGGAAGGGCCCAGCCCTGTAAAAGCTCTTGCTGCTCTTTACTGTGCCTTGGTGACCTGTCTACAGGCACAACAGCACTGGGGATCTGTGCTATTCCCAGAGACGCAACATCTCATGGCGCTCGGCCGCGGCAGAGCCTCTTGCCGAAAAGGCAAACGTCCGGCTCCTTCTCCCACAAGGAAGGGCCCAGCCCTGAAAGCTCTGTGCTGCTCTTCACGGTGCCTTTGGCGCCCTATCTCCAGGCACAACAGCACTGGGGATCTGTGCTTTCCCAGAGACGCACATCTCATGGCGCTCGGCGCGGCAGAGCTCTTGCCGAAAAGGCAAACGTCCGGCTCCTTCTCCCACAAGGAAGGGCCCAGCCCTGAAAGCTCTTGCTGCTCTTCACGGTGCCTTGGCGCCCTATCTACAGGCACAACAGCAGCGGGGATCTGTGCTTTCCCAGAGACGCAACATCTCATGGCGCTCGGCCGCGGCAGAGCCTCTTGCCGAAAAGGCAAACGTCCGGCTCCTTCTCCCACAAGGAAGGGCCCAGCCCTGAAAGCTCTTGCTGCTCTTTACGGTGCCTTGGCGACCTGGTCTACAGGCACAACAGCAGTGGGGATCTGTGCTTTCCCAGAGACGCAACATCTCATGGCGCTCGGCCGCGGCAGAGCCTCTTGCCGAAAAGGCAAACGTCCGGCTCCTTCTCCCACAGGGAAGGGCCCAGCCCTGAAAGCTCTTGCTGCTCTTCACTGTCCTTGGCGCCCTATCTACAGGGCACCACAGCAGTGGGGATCTGTGCTTTCCCAGAGACGCAAGATCTCATGGCGCTCGGCCAGGCGGCAGAGCCTCTTGCCGAAAAGGCAAACGTCCGGCTCCTTCTCCCACAAGGAAGGGCCCAGCCCTGAAAGCTCTTGCTGCTCTTCACCTACCCTTGGCGCCCCTATCTACAGGCACAACAGCAGTGGGGATCTGTGCTTTCCCAGAGACGCAACATCTCATGGCGCTCGGCGCGGCAGAGCTCTTGCCGAAAAGGCAAACGTCGGCTCCTTCTCCCACAAGGAAGGGCCCCAGCCCTGAAAGCTCTTGCTGCTCTTCACGGTGCCTTGGCGCCCTATCTACAGGCACCACAGCAGTGGGGCTCTGTGCTTTCCCAGAGACGCAACATCTCCATGGCGCTCGGGCCGCGGCAGAGCCTCTTGCCGAAAAGGCAAACGTCCGGCTCCTTCTCCCACAAGGCAGGGCCCAGCCCTGAAAGCTCTTGCTGCTCTTCACGGTGCCTTGGCACCTATCTACAGGCACAACAGCAGTGGGGATCTGTGCTCTCCCAGAGACGCAACATCTCATGGCGCTCGGCCGTGGCAGATCCTCTTGCCGAAAAGGCAAACGTCCGGCTCCTTCTCCCACAAGGCAGGGCCCAGCCCTGAAAGCTCTTGCTGCTCTTCACGGTGCCTTGGCGCCCTATCTACAGGCACAACAGCACTGGGGATCTGTGCTTTCCTCAGAGACACAACAACTCATGGCGCTCGGCCGCGGCAGAGCCTCTTGCCGAAAAGGCAAACGTCCGGCTCCTTCTCCCACAAGGCAGGGCCCAGCCCTGAAAGCTCTTGCTGCTCTTCACGGTGCCTTGGCGCCCTATCTCCAGGCACAACAGCACTGGGTATCTGTGCTTTCCAGAGACACAAGATCTCATGGCGCTCGGCCGCGGCAGAGCCTCTTGCCGAAAAGGCAAACGTCCGGCTCCTTCTCCCACAAGGCAGGGCCCAGCCCTGAAAGCTCTTGCTGCTCTTCATGGTGCCTTGGCGCCCTATCTACAAGCACCACAGCAGTGGGGCTCTGTGATTTCCCAGAGACGCAACATCTCATGGCGCTCGGCCGTTGCAGAGCCTCTTGCCGAAAAGGCAAATGTCCGGCTCCTTCTCCCACAAGGAAGGGCCCAGCCCTGAAAGCTCTTGCTGCTCTTCACGGTGCCTTGGCGCCCTATCTACGGGCAGAGCAGCAGTGGGGATCTGTGCTTTCCCAGAGACGCAACATCTCATGGCGCTCGGCCGCGGCAGAGCCTCTTGCCGAAAAGGCAAACGTCCGGCTCCTTCTCCCACAAGGCAGGGCCCAGCCCTGAAAGCTCCTGCTGCTCTTCACGGTGCCTTGGCGCCCTATCTCCAGGCAGAGCAGCACTGGGGATCTGTGCTTTCCCAGAGACGCAACATCTCATGGCGCTCGGCCGCGGCAGAGCCTCTTGCCGAAAAGGCAAACGTCCGGCTCCTTCTCTCACAAGGAAGGGCCCAGCCCTCAAAGCTCTTGCTGCTCTTCACGGTGCCTTGGCGCCCTATCTACAGGCACAACAGCACTGGGGATCTGTGCTTTCCCAGAGACGCAACATCTCATGGCGCTCGGCCGCGGCAGAGCCTCTTGCCGAAAAGGCAAACGTCCGGCTCCTTCTCCCACAAGGCAGGGCCCAGCCCTGAAAGCTCTTGCTGCTCTTCACGGTGCCTTGGCACCCTATCTACAGGCACCACAGCAGTGGGGCTCTGTGCTTTCCCAGAGACGCAACATCTCATGGCGCTCGGCCGCGGCAGAGCCTCTTGCCGAAAAGGCAAACGTCCGGCTCCTTCTCCCACAAGGCAGGGCCCAGCCCTGAAAGCTCTTGCTGCTCTTCACGGTGCCTTGGCGCCCTATCTACAGGCACAACAGCAGCGGGGATCTGTGCTTTCCCAGAGACGCAACATCTCATGGCGCTCGGCCGCGGCAGAGCCTCTTGCCGAAAAGGCAAACGTCCGGCTCCTTCTCCCACAGGGAAGGGCCCAGCCCTGAAAGCTCTTGCTGCTCTTCACCTACCCTTGGCGCCCTATCTACAGGCACCACAGCAGTGGGGATCTGTGCTTTCCCAGAGACGCAACATCTCATGGCGCTCGGCCGCGGCAGAGCCTCTTGCCGAAAAGGCAAACGTCCGGCTCCTTCTCCCACAAGGCAGGGCCCAGCCCTGAAAGCTCTTGCTGCTCTTCACGGTGCCTTGGCGCCCTATCTACAGGCACAACAGCACTGGGGATATGTGCTTTCCCAGAGACGCAACATCTCATGGCGATCGGCCGCGGCAGAGCCTCTTGCCGAAAAGGCAAACGTCCGGCTCCTTCTCCCACAAGGAAGGGCCCAGCCCTGAAAGCTCTTGCTGCTCTTCACGGTGCCTTGGCGCCCTATCTACAGGCACAACAGCAGTGGGGATCTGTGCTTTCCCAGAGACGCAGCATCTCATGGCGCTCGGCCGCGGCAGAGCCTCTTGCCGAAAAGGCAAACGTGCGGCTCCTTCTCCCACAAGGCAGGGCCCAGCCCTGAAAGCTCTTGCTGCTCTTCACGGTGCCTTGGCGCCCTATCTCCAGGCACAGCAGCACTGGGGATCTGTGCTTTCCCAGAGACGCAACATCTCATGGCGCTCGGCCGCGGCAGAGCCTCTTGCCGGAAAAGGCAAACGTCCGGCTCCTTCTCCCACAAGGCAGGGCCCAGCCCTGAATGCTCTTGCTGCTCTTCACGGTGCCTTGGCACCCTATCTCCAGGCACAACAGCAGTGGGGATCTGTGCTTTCCCAGAGACGCAACATCTCATGGCGCTCGGCCGCGGCAGAGCCTCTTGCCGAAAAGGCAAACGTCCGGCTCCTTCTCCCACAAGGAAGGGCCCAGCCCTGAAAGCTCTTGCTGCTCTTCACCTACCCTTGGCACCCTATCTACAGGCACAACAGCAGTGGGGATCTGTGCTTTCCCAGAGACGCAACATCTCATGGCGCTCGGCCGGCGGCCGAGCCTCTTGGCGAAAAGGCAAACGTCCGGCTCCTTCTCCCACAAGGAAGGGCCCAGCCCTGAAAGCTCTTGCTGCTCTTCACGGTGCCTTGGCGCCCTATCTACAGGCACCACAGCAGTGGGGCTCTGTGCTTTCCCAGAGACGCAACATCTCATGGCGCTCGGCCGCGGCAGAGCCTCTTGCCGAAAAGGCAAACGTCCGGCTCCTTCTCCCACAAGGCAGGGCCCAGCCCTGAAAGCTCTTGCTGCTCTTTACGGTGCCTTGGCGCCCTATCTACAGGCACCACAGCAGTGGGGATTTGTGCTTTCCCAGAGACGCAACATCTCATGGCGCTCGGCCGCGGCAGAGCTTCTTGCCGAAAAGGAAAACGTCCGGCTCCTTCTCCCACAAGGAAGGGCCCAGCCCTGAAAGCTCTTGCTGCTCTTCACGGTGCCTTGGCGCCATATCTACAGGCAGAGCAGCAGTGGGGATCTGTGATTTCCCAGAGACGCAACATCTCATGGCGCTCGGGGGCCGCGGCCAGAGCCTCTTGGCGAAAAGGCAAACGTCCGGCTCCTTCTCCCACAAGGAAGGGCCCAGCCCTGAAAGCTCTTGCTGCTCTTCACGGTGCCTTGGCGCCCTATCTACAGGCACCACAGCAGTGGGGATCTGTGCTTTCCCAGAGACGCAACATCTCATGGCGCTTCGGCCGCAGCAGAGCCCCTTGCCGAAAAGGCAAACGTCCGGCTCCTTCTCCCACAAGGAAGGACCCAGCCCTGAAAGCTCTTGCTGCTCTTCACGGTGCCTTGGCGCCCTATCTACAGGCACCACAGCAGTGGGGCTCTGTGCTTTCCCAGAGACGCAACATCTCATGGCGCTCGGCCGCGGCAGAGCCTCTTGCCGAAAAG
The DNA here is from genome assembly GCF_026419915.1 of Harpia harpyja. Classification (NCBI taxonomy): domain Eukaryota; kingdom Metazoa; phylum Chordata; class Aves; order Accipitriformes; family Accipitridae; genus Harpia; species Harpia harpyja. The sequence continues at coordinate 18,178,204 of NC_068950.1, read as the reverse complement.
GCAAACGTCCGGCTCCTTCTCCCACAAGGCAGGGGCCCAGCCCTGAAAGCTCTTGCTGCTCTTCACGGTGCCTTGGCGCCCTATCTACAGGCACAACAGCAGTGGGGCTCTGTGCTTTCCCAGAGACGCAACATCTCATGGCGCTCGGCCGCGGCAGAGCCTCTTGCCGAAAAGGCAAAACGTCCGGCTCCTTCTCCCACAAGGAAGGGCTCCAGCCCTGAAAGCTCTTGCTGCTCTTCACGGTGCCTTGGCGCCCTATCTCCAGGCACAACAGCACTGGGGATCTGTGCTTTCCCAGAGACGCAACATCTCATGGCGCTCGGCCGCGGCAGAGCCTCTTGCCGAAAAGGCAAACGTCCGGCTCCTTCTCCCACAAGGCAGGGCCCAGCCCTGAAAGCTCTTGCTGCTCTTCACGGTGCCTTGGCACCCTATCTACAGGCACAATAGCAGTGGGGATCTGTGCTCTCCCAGAGACGCAACATCTCATGGCGCTCGGCCGTGGCAGATCCTCTTGCCGAAAAGGCAAACGTCCGGCTCCTTCTCCCACTAAGGAAGGGCCCAGCCCTGAAAGCTCTTGCTGCTCTTCACGGTGCCTTGGCGCCCTATCTCCAGGCACAACAGCACTGGGGATCTGTGCTTTCTCAGAGACGCAACAACTCATGGCGCTCGGCCCGCGGCAGAGCCTCTTGCCGAAAAGGCAAACGTCCGGCTCCTTCTCCCACAAGGCAGGGCCCAGCCCTGAAAGCTCTTGCTGCTCTTCACGGTGCCTTGGCACCCTATCTCCAGGCACAACAGCAGTGGGGATCTGTGCTTTCCCAGAGACGCAACATCTCATGGCGCTCGGCCGCGGCAGAGCCTCTTGCCGAAAAGGCAAACGTCCGGCCCTTCTCCCACAAGGAAGGGCCCAGCCCTGAAAGCTCTTGCTGCTCTTCACCTACCCTTGGCACCCTATCTACAGGCACAACAGCAGTGGGGATCTGTGCTTTCCCAGAGACGCAACATCTCATGGCGCTCGGCCGCGGCCGAGCCTCTTGGCGAAAAGGCAAACGTCCGGCTCCTTCTCCCACAAGGAAGGGCCCAGCCCTGAAAGCTCTTGCTGCTCTTCACGGTGCCTTGGCGCCCTATCTACAGGCACCACAGCAGTGGGGCTCTGTGCTTTCCCAGAGACGCAACATCTCATGGCGCTCGGCCGCGGCAGAGCCTCTTGCCGAAAAGGCAAACGTCCGGCTCCTTCTCCCACAAGGCAGGGCCCAGCCCTGAAAGCCTCTTGCTGCTCTTTACGGTGCCTTGGCGCCCTATCTACAGGCACCACAGCAGTGGGGATTTGTGCTTTCCCAGAGACGCAACATCTCATGGCGCTCGGCGCGGCAGAGCTTCTTGCCGAAAAGGAAAACGTCCGGCTCCTTCTCCCACAAGGAAGGGCCCAGCCCTGAAAGCTCTTGCTGCTCTTCACGGTGCCTTGGCGCCATATCTACAGGCAGAGCAGCAGTGGGGATCTGTGATTTCCCAGAGACGCAACATCTCATGGCGCTCGGCCGCGGCAGAGCCTCTTGGCGAAAAGGCAAACGTCCGGCTCCTTCTCCCACAAGGAAGGGCCCAGCCCTGAAAGCTCTTGCTGCTCTTCACGGTGCCTTGGCGCCCTATCTACAGGCACCACAGCAGTGGGGATCTGTGCTTTCCCAGAGACGCAACATCTCATGGCGCTCGGCCGCAGCAGAGCCCCTTGCCGAAAAGGCAAACGTCCGGCTCCTTCTCCCACAAGGAAGGACCCAGCCCTGAAAGCTCTTGCTGCTCTTCACGGTGCCTTGGCGCCCTATCTACAGGCACCACAGCAGTGGGGCTCTGTGCTTTCCCAGAGACGCAACATCTCATGGCGCTCGGCCGCGGCAGAGCCTCTTGCCGAAAAGGCAAACGTCCGGCTCCTTCTCCCACAAGGCAGGGCCCAGCCCTGAAAGCTCTTGCTGCGTCTTCACGGTGCCTTGGCGCCCTATCTACAGGCACAACAGCAGTGGGGCTCTGTGCTTTCCAGAGACGCAACATCTCATGGCGCTCGGCCGCGGCAGAGCCTCTTGCCGAAAAGGCAAACGTCCGGCTCCTTCTCCCACAAGGAAGGGCCCAGCCCTGAAAGCTCTTGCTGCTCTTCACGGTGCCTTGGCGCCCTATCTCCAGGCACAACAGCACTGGGGATCTGTGCTTTCCCAGAGACGCAACATCTCATGGCGCTCGGCCGCGGCAGAGCCTCTTGCCGAAAAGGCAAACGTCCGGCTCCTTCTCCCACAAGGCAGGGCCCAGCCCTGAAAGCTCTTGCTGCTCTTCACGGTGCCTTGGCACCCTATCTACAGGCACAATAGCAGTGGGGATCTGTGCTCTCCCAGAGACGCAACATCTCATGGCGCTCGGCCGTGGCAGATCCTCTTGCCGAAAAGGCAAACGTCCGGCTCCTTCTCCCACAAGGAAGGGCCCAGCCCTGAAAGCTCTTGCTGCTCTTCACGGTGCCTTGGCGCCCTATCTCCAGGCACAACAGCACTGGGGATCTGTGCTTTCTCAGAGACGCAACAACTCATGGCGCTCGGCCGCGGCAGAGCCTCTTGCCGAAAAGGCAAACGTCCGGCTCCTTCTCCCACAAGGCAGGGCCCAGCCCTGAAAGCTCTTGCTGCTCTTCACGGTGCCTTGGCGCCCTATCTCCAGGCACAACAGCACTGGGGATCTGTGCTTTCCCAGAGACGCAACATCTCATGGCGCTCGGCCGCGGCAGAGCCTCTTGCCGAAAAGGCAAATGTCCGGCTCCTTCTCCCACAAGGAAGGGCCCAGCCCTGAAAGCTCTTGCTGCTCTTCACGGTGCCTTGGCGCCCTATCTACGGGCAGAGCAGCAGTGGGGATCTGTGCTTTCCCAGAGACGCAACATCTCATGGCGCTCGGCCGCGGCAGAGCCTCTTGCCGAAAAGGCAAACGTCCGGCTCCTTCTCCCACAAGGCAGGGCCCAGCCCTGAAAGCTCCTGCTGCTCTTCACGGTGCCTTGGCGCCCTATCTCCAGGCAGAGCAGCAGTGGGGATCTGTGCTTTCCCAGAGACGCAACATGTCATGGCGCTCGGCCGCGGCAGAGCCTCTTGCCGAAAAGGCAAACGTCCGGCTCCTTCTCTCACAAGGAAGGGCCCAGCCCTCAAAGCTCTTGCTGCTCTTCACGGTGCCTTGGTGCCCTATCTACAGGCACAACAGCAGTGGGGCTCTGTGCTTTCCCAGAGACGCAACATCTCATGGCGCTCGGCCGCGGCAGAGCCTCTTGCCGAAAAGGCAAACGTCCTGCTCCTTCTCCCACAAGGAAGGGCCCAGCCCTGAAAGCTCTTGCTGCTCTTCACGGTGCCTTGGCGCCCTATCTCCAGGCACAGCAGCACTGGGGATCTGTGCTTTCCCAGAGACGCAACATCTCATGGCGCTCGGCCGCGGCAGAGCCTCTTGCCGAAAAGGCAAACGTCCGGCTCCTTCTCCCACAAGGAAGGGCCCAGCCCTGAAAGCTCTTGCTGCTCTTTACGGTGCCTTGGCGACCTGTCTACAGGCACAACAGCACTGGGGATCTGTGCTTTCCCAGAGACGCAACATCTCATGGCGCTCGGCCGCGGCAGAGCCTCTTGCCGAAAAGGCAAACGTCCGGCTCCTTCTCCCACAAGGAAGGGCCCAGCCCTGAAAGCTCTTGCTGCTCTTCACGGTGCCTTGGCGCTCTATCTACAGGCACAACAGCAGTGGGGCTCTGTGCTTTCCCAGAGACGCAACATCTCATGGCGCTCGGCCGCGGCAGAGCCTCTTGCCGAAAAGGCAAACGTCCGGCTCCTTCTCCCACAAGGCAGGGCCCAGCCCTGAAAGCTCTTGCTGCTCTTCACGGTGCCTTGGCGCCCTATCTACAGGCACAACAGCAGCGGGGATCTGTGCTTTCCCAGAGACGCAACATCTCATGGCGCTCGGCCGCGGCAGAGCCTCTTGCCGAAAAGGCAAACGTCCGGCTCCTTCTCCCACAAGGAAGGGCCCAGCCCTGAAAGCTCTTGCTGCTCTTTACGGTGCCTTGGCGACCTGTCTACAGGCACAACAGCAGTGGGGCTCTGTGCTTTCCCAGAGACGCAACATCTCATGGCGCTCGGCCGCGGCAGAGCCTCTTGCCGAAAAGGCAAACGTCCGGCTCCTTCTCCCACAAGGCAGGGCCCAGCCCTGAAAGCTCTTGCTGCTCTTCACGGTGCCTTGGCGCCCTATCTACAGGCACAACAGCAGTGGGGCTCTGTGCTTTCCCAGAGACGCAACATCTCATGGTGCTCGGCCGCGGCAGAGCCTCTTGCCGAAAAGGCAAACGTCCGGCTCCTTCTCCCACAAGGCAGGGCCCAGCCCTGAAAGCTCTTGCTGCTCTTCACCTACCCTTGGAACCCTATATACAGGCACCACAGCAGTGGGGCTCTGTGCTTTCCCAGAGACGCAACATCTCATGGAGCTCGGCCACGGCAGAGCCTCTTGCCGAAAAGGCAAACGTCCGGCTCCTTCTCCCACAAGGCAGGGCCCAGCCCTGAAAGCTCTTGCTGCTCTTCATGGTGCCTTGGCACCCTATCTACAGGCACCACAGCAGTGGGGCTCTGTGCTTTCCCAGAGACGCAACATCTCATGGCGCTCGGCCGCGGCAGAGCCTCTTGCCGAAAAGGCAAACGTCCGGCTCCTTCTCCCACAAGGCAGGGCCCAGCCCTGAAAGCTCTTGCTGCTCTTCACGGTGCCTTGGCGCCCTATCTACAGGCACAACAGCACTGGGGATATGTGCTTTCCCAGAGACGCAACATCTCATGGCGATCGGCCGCGGCAGAGCCTCTTGCCGAAAAGGCAAACGTCCGGCTCCTTCTCCCACAAGGCAGGGCCCAGCCCTGAAAGCTCTTGCTGCTCTTCACGGTGCCTTGGCGCCCTATCTACAGGCACAACAGCAGTGGGGCTCTGTGCTTTCCCAGAGACGCAACATCTCATGGCGCTCGGCCCGCGGCAGAGCCTCTTGCCGAAAAGGCAAACGTCCGGCTCCTTCTCCCACAAGGCAGGGCCCAGCCCTGAAAGCTCTTGCTGCTCTTCACGGTGCCTTGGCGCCCTATCTACAGGCACAACAGCAGCGGGGATCTGTGCTTTCCCAGAGACGCAACATCTCATGGCGCTCGGCCGCGGCAGAGCCTCTTGCCGAAAAGGCAAACGTCCGGCTCCTTCTCCCACAAGGAAGGGCCCAGCCCTGAAAGCTCTTGCTGCTCTTTACGGTGCCTTGGCGACCTGTCTACAGGCACAACAGCAGTGGGGATCTGTGCTTTCCCAGAGACGCAACATCTCATGGCGCTCGGCCGCGGCCGAGCCTCTTGCCGAAAAGGCAAACGTCCGGCTCCTTCTCCCACAGGGAAGGGCCCAGCCCTCAAAGCTCTTGCTGCTCTTCACCTACCCTTGGCGCCCTATCTACAGGCACCACAGCAGTGGGGATCTGTGCTTTCCCAGAGACGCAACATCTCATGGCGCTCGGCCGCGGCAGAGCCTCTTGCCGAAAAGGCAAACGTCCGGCTCCTTCTCCCACAAGGCAGGGCCCAGCCCTGAAAGCTCTTGCTGCTCTTCACGGTGCCTTGGCGCCCTATCTACAGGCACAACAGCACTGGGGATATGTGCTTTCCCAGAGACGCAACATCTCATGGCGATCGGCCGCGGCAGAGCCTCTTGCCGAAAAGGCAAACGTCCGGCTCCTTCTCCCACAAGGAAGGGCCCAGCCCTGAAAGCTCTTGCTGCTCTTCACGGTGCCTTGGCGCCCTATCTACAGGCACAACAGCAGTGGGGATCTGTGCTTTCCCAGAGACGCAGCATCTCATGGCGCTCGGCCGCGGCAGAGCCTCTTGCCGAAAAGGCAAACGTGCGGCTCCTTCTCCCACAAGGCAGGGCCCAGCCCTGAAAGCTCTTGCTGCTCTTCACGGTGCCTTGGCGCCCTATCTCCAGGCACAGCAGCACTGGGGATCTGTGCTTTCCCAGAGACGCAACATCTCATGGCGCTCGGCCGCGACAGAGCCTCTTGCCGAAAAGGCAAACGTCCGGCTCCTTCTCCCACAAGGCAGGGCCCAGCCCTGAATGCTCTTGCTGCTCTTCACGGTGCCTTGGCACCCTATCTCCAGGCACAACAGCAGTGGGGATCTGTGCTTTCCCAGAGACGCAACATCTCATGGCGCTCGGCCGCGGCAGAGCCTCTTGCCGAAAAGGCAAACGTCCGGCTCCTTCTCCCACAAGGAAGGGCCCAGCCCTGAAAGCTCTTGCTGCTCTTCACGGTGCCTTGGCGCCCTATCTACAGGCACCACAGCAGTGGGGCTCTGTGCTTTCCCAGAGACGCAACATCTCATGGCGCTCGGCCGCGGCAGAGCCTCTTGCCGAAAAGGCAAACGTCCGGCTCCTTCTCCCACAAGGCAGGGCCCAGCCCTGAAAGCTCTTGCTGCTCTTCACGGTGCCTTGGCGCCCTATCTACAAGCACCACAGCAGTGGGGCTCTGTGCTTTCCCAGAGACGCAACATCTCATGGCGCTCGGCCGCGGCAGAGCCTCTTGCCGAAAAGGCAAACGTCCGGCTCCTTCTCCCACAAGGCAGGGCCCAGCCCTGAAAGCTCTTGCTGCTCTTTACGGTGCCTTGGCGCCCTATCTACAGGCACCACAGCAGTGGGGATTTGTGCTTTCCCAGAGACGCAACATCTCATGGCGCTCGGCCGCGGCAGAGCTTCTTGCCGAAAAGGAAAACGTCCGGCTCCTTCTCCCACAAGGAAGGGCCCAGCCCTGAAAGCTCTTGCTGCTCTTCACGGTGCCTTGGCGCCCTATCTACAGGCACCACAGCAGTGGGGATCTGTGCTTTCCCAGAGACGCAACATCTCATGGCGCTCGGCCGCGGCAGAGCCTCTTGCCGAAAAGGCAAACGTCCGGCTCCTTCTCCCACAAGGCAGGGCCCAGCCCTGAAAGCTCTTGCTGCTCTTCACGGTGCCTTGGCGCCCTATCTACAGGCACAACAGCACTGGGGATATGTGCTTTCCCAGAGACGCAACATCTCATGGCGATCGGCCGCGGCAGATCCTCTTGCCGAAAAGGCAAACGTCCGGCTCCTTCTCCCACAAGGAAGGGCCCAGCCCTGAAAGCTCTTGCTGCTCTTCACGGTGCCTTGGCGCCCTATCTACAGGCACAACAGCAGTGGGGATCTGTGCTTTCCCAGAGACGCAGCATCTCATGGCGCTCGGCCGCGGCAGAGCCTCTTGCCGAAAAGGCAAACGTGCGGCTCCTTCTCCCACAAGGCAGGGCCCAGCCCTGAAAGCTCTTGCTGCTCTTCACGGTGCCTTGGCGCCCTATCTCCAGGCACAGCAGCACTGGGGATCTGTGCTTTCCCAGAGACGCAACATCTCATGGCGCTCGGCCGCGACAGAGCCTCTTGCCGAAAAGGCAAACGTCCGGCTCCTTCTCCCACAAGGCAGGGCCCAGCCCTGAATGCTCTTGCTGCTCTTCACGGTGCCTTGGCGCCCTATCTCCAGGCACAACAGCAGTGGGGATCTGTGCTTTCCCAGAGACGCAACATCTCATGGCGCTCGGCCGCGGCAGAGCCTCTTGCCGAAAAGGCAAACGTCCGGCTCCTTCTCCCACAAGGAAGGGCCCAGCCCTGAAAGCTCTTGCTGCTCTTCACCTACCCTTGGCACCCTATCTACAGGCACAACAGCATTGGGGATCTGTGCTTTCCCAGAGACGCAACATCTCATGGCGCTCGGCCGCGGCCGAGCCTCTTGCCGAAAAGGCAAACGTCCGGCTCCTTCTCCCACAAGGAAGGGCCCAGGCCTGAAAGCTCTTGCTGCTCTTCACGGTGCCTTGGCGCCCTATCTACAGGCACCACAGCAGTGGGGCTCTGTGCTTTCCCAGAGACGCAACATCTCATGGCGCTCGGCCGCGGCAGAGCCTCTTGCCGAAAAGGCAAACGTCCGGCTCCTTCTCCCACAAGGCAGGGCCCAGCCCTGAAAGCTCTTGCTGCTCTTCACGGTGCCTTGGCGCCCTATCTACAAGCACCACAGCAGTGGGGCTCTGTGCTTTCCCAGAGACGCAACATCTCATGGCGCTCGGCCGCGGCAGAGCCTCTTGCCGAAAAGGCAAACGTCCGGCTCCTTCTCCCACAAGGCAGGGCCCAGCCCTGAAAGCTCTTGCTGCTCTTTACGGTGCCTTGGCGCCCTATCTACAGGCACCACAGCAGTGGGGATTTGTGCTTTCCCAGAGACGCAACATCTCATGGCGCTCGGCCGCGGCAGAGCTTCTTGCCGAAAAGGAAAACGTCCGGCTCCTTCTCCCACAAGGAAGGGCCCAGCCCTGAAAGCTCTTGCTGCTCTTCACGGTGCCTTGGCGCCCCATCTACAGGCAGAGCAGCAGTGGGGATCTGTGATTTCCCAGAGACGCAACATCTCATGGCGCTCGGCCGCGGCAGAGCCTCTTGGCGAAAAGGCAAACGTCCGGCTCCTTCTCCCACAAGGAAGGGCCCAGCCCTGAAAGCTCTTGCTGCTCTTTACGGTGCCTTGGCGACCTGTCTACAGGCACAACAGCAGTGGGGATCTGTGCTTTCCCAGAGACGCAACATCTCATGGCGCTCGGCCGCCGCGCCGAGCCTCTTGCCGAAAAGGCAAACGTCCGGCTCCTTCTCCCACAAGGCAGGGCCCAGCCCTGAAAGCTCTTGCTGCTCTTCACGGTGCCTTGGCGCCCTATCTCCAGGCACAACAGCACTGGGGATCTGTGCTTTCCCAGAGACGCAACATCTCATGGCGCTCGGCCGCGGCAGAGCCTCTTGCCGAAAAGGCAAACGTCCGGCTCCTTCTCCCACAAGGCAGGGCCCAGCCCTGAAAGCTCTTGCTGCTCTTCACGGTGCCTTGGCGCCCTATCTCCAGGCACAACAGCACTGGGGCTCTGTGCTTTCCCAGAGACGCAACATCTCATGGCGCTCGGCCGCGGCAGAGCCTCTTGCCGAAAAGGCAAACGTCCGGCTCCTTCTCCCACAAGGAAGGGCCCAGCCCTGAAAGCTCTTGCTGCTCTTCACGGTGCCTTGGCGCCCTATCTACGGGCAGAGCAGCAGTGGGGATCTGTGCTTTCCCAGAGACGCAACATCTCATGGCGCTCGGCCGCGGCAGAGCCTCTTGCCGAAAAGGCAAACGTCCGGCTCCTTCTCCCACAAGGCAGGGCCCAGCCCTGAAAGCTCCTGCTGCTCTTCACGGTGCCTTGGCGCCCTATCTCCAGGCAGAGCAGCACTGGGGATCTGTGCTTTCCCAGAGACGCAACATGTCATGGCGCTCGGCCGCGGCAGAGCCTCTTGCCGAAAAGGCAAACGTCCGGCTCCTTCTCCCACAAGGCAGGGCCCAGCCCTGAAAGCTCTTGCTGCTCTTCACGGTGCCTTGGTGCCCTATCTCCAGGCACAACAGCACTGGGGATCTGTGCTTTCCCAGAGACGCAACATCTCATGGCGCTCGGCCGCGGCAGAGCCTCTTGCCGAAAAGGCAAACGTCCGGCTCCTTCTCCCACAAGGCAGGGCCCAGCCCTGAAAGCTCTTGCTGCTCTTCACTGTCCCTTGGCGCCCTATCTACAGGCACAACAGCAGTGGGGATCTGTGCTTTCCCAGAGACGCAACATCTCATGGCACTCGGCCGCGGCAGAGCCTCTTGCCGAAAAGGCAAACGTCCTGCTCCTTCTCCCACAAGGAAGGGCCCAGCCCTGAAAGCTCTTGCTGCTCTTCACGGTGCCTTGGCGCCCTATCTCCAGGCACAGCAGCACTGGGGATCTGTGCTTTCCCAGAGACGCAACATCTCATGGCGCTCGGCCGCGGCAGAGCCTCTTGCCGAAAAGGCAAACGTCCGGCTCCTTCTCCCACAAGGAAGGGCCCAGCCCTGAAAGCTCTTGCTGCTCTTTACGGTGCCTTGGCGACCTGTCTACAGGCACAACAGCACTGGGGATCTGTGCTTTCCCAGAGACGCAACATCTCATGGCGCTCGGCCGCGGCAGAGCCTCTTGCCGAAAAGGCAAACGTCCGGCTCCTTCTCCCACAAGGAAGGGCCCAGCCCTGAAAGCTCTTGCTGCTCTTCACGGTGCCTTGGCGCCCTATCTACAGGCACAACAGCAGTGGGGCTCTGTGCTTTCCCAGAGACGCAACATCTCATGGCGCTCGGCCGCGGCAGAGCCTCTTGCCGAAAAGGCAAACGTCCGGCTCCTTCTCCCACAAGGCAGGGCCCAGCCCTGAAAGCTCTTGCTGCTCTTCACGGTGCCTTGGCGCCCTATCTACAGGCACAACAGCAGCGGGGATCTGTGCTTTCCCAGAGACGCAACATCTCATGGCGCTCGGCCGCGGCAGAGCCTCTTGCCGAAAAGGCAAACGTCCGGCTCCTTCTCCCACAAGGAAGGGCCCAGCCCTGAAAGCTCTTGCTGCTCTTTACGGTGCCTTGGCGACCTGTCTACAGGCACAACAGCAGTGGGGATCTGTGCTTTCCCAGAGACGCAACATCTCATGGCGCTCGGCCGCGGCCGAGCCTCTTGCCGAAAAGGCAAACGTCCGGCTCCTTCTCCCACAAGGCAGGGCCCAGCCCTGAAAGCTCTTGCTGCTCTTCACGGTGCCTTGGCGCCCTATCTACAGGCACAACAGCAGTGGGGCTCTGTTCTTTCCCAGAGACGCAACATCTCATGGTGCTCGGCCGCGGCAGAGCCTCTTGCCGAAAAGGCAAACGTCCGGCTCCTTCTCCCACAAGGCAGGGCCCAGCCCTGAAAGCTCTTGCTGCTCTTCACCTACCCTTGGAACCCTATATACAGGCACCACAGCAGTGGGGCTCTGTGCTTTCCCAGAGACGCAACATCTCATGGAGCTCGGCCACGGCAGAGCCTCTTGCCGAAAAGGCAAACGTCCGGCTCCTTCTCCCACAAGGCAGGGCCCAGCCCTGAAAGCTCTTGCTGCTCTTCATGGTGCCTTGGCACCCTATCTACAGGCACCACAGCAGTGGGGCTCTGTGCTTTCCCAGAGACGCAACATCTCATGGCGCTCGGCCGCGGCAGAGCCTCTTGCCGAAAAGGCAAACGTCCGGCTCCTTCTCTCACAAGGAAGGGCCCAGCCCTGAAAGCTCTTGCTGCTCTTCACGGTGCCTTGGCGCCCTATCTACAGGCACAACAGCAGTGGGGATCTGTGCTTTCCCAGAGACGCAACATCTCATGGTGCTCGGCCACGGCAGAGCCTCTTGCCGAAAAGGCAAACGTCCGGCTCCTTCTCCCACAAGGAAGGGCCCAGCCCTGAAAGCTCTTGCTGCTCTTCACGGTGCCTGGCACCCTATTTACAGGCACAACAGCAGTGGGGCTCTGTGCTTTCCCAGAGACGCAACATCTCATGGCGCTCGGCCGCGGCAGAGCCTCTTGCCGAAAAGGCAAACGTCCGGCTCCTTCTCCCACAAGGCAGGGCCCAGCCCTGAAAGCTCTTGCTGCTCTTCACGGTGCCTTGGCGCCCTATCTACAGGCACAACAGCAGTGGGGCTCTGTGCTTTCCCAGAGACGCAACATCTCATGGCGCTCGGCCGCGGCAGAGCCTCTTGCCGAAAAGGCAAACGTCCGGCTCCTTCTCCCACAAGGCAGGGCCCAGCCCTGAAAGCTCTTGCTGCTCTTCACGGTGCCTTGGCACCCTATCTACAGGCACAACAGCAGTGGGGCTCTGTGCTTTCCCAGAGACGCAACATCTCATGGCGCTCGGCCGCGGCAGAGCCTCTTGCCGAAAAGGCAAACGTCCGGCTCCTTCTCCCACAAGGCAGGGCCCAGCCCTGAAAGCTCTTGCTGCTCTTCACGGTGCCTTGGCGCCCTATCTACAGGCACAACAGCAGCGGGGATCTGTGCTTTCCCAGAGACGCAACATCTCATGGCGCTCGGCCGCGGCAGAGCCTCTTGCCGAAAAGGCAAACGTCCGGCTCCTTCTCCCACAAGGAAGGGCCCAGCCCTGAAAGCTCTTGCTGCTCTTTACGGTGCCTTGGCGACCTGTCTACAGGCACAACAGCAGTGGGGATCTGTGCTTTCCCAGAGACGCAACATCTCATAGCGCTCGGCCGCGGCCGAGCCTCTTGCCGAAAAGGCAAACGTCCGGCTCCTTCTCCCACAAGGCAGGGCCCAGCCCTGAAAGCTCTTGCTGCTCTTCACGGTGCCTTGGCGCCCTATCTACAGGCACAACAGCAGTGGGGCTCTGTGCTTTCCCAGAGACGCAACATCTCATGGTGCTCGGCCGTGGCAGAGCCTCTTGCCGAAAAGGCAAACGTCCGGCTCCTTCTCCCACAAGGAAGGGCCCAGCCCTGAAAGCTCTTGCTGCTCTTCACGGTGCCTTGGCGCCCTATCTACAGGCACAGCAGCACTGGGGCTCTGTGCTTTCCCAGAGACGCAACATCTCATGGCACTCGGCCGCGGCAGAGCCTCTTGCCGAAAAGGCAAACGTCCGGCTCCTTCTCCCACAAGGCAGGGCCCAGCCCTGAAAGCTCTTGCTGCTCTTCACGGTGCCTGGCACCCTATTTACAGGCACAACAGCAGTGGGGATCTGTGCTTTCCCAGAGACGCAACATCTCATGGCGCTCGGCCGCGGCAGAGCCTCTTGCCGAAAAGGCAAACGTCCGGCTCCTTCTCCCACAAGGCAGGGCCCAGCCCTGAAAGCTCTTGCTGCTCTTCACGGTGCCTTGGCGCCCTATCTACAGGCACAACAGCAGTGGGGCTCTGTGCTTTCCCAGAGACGCAACATCTCATGGCGCTCGGCCGCGGCAGAGCCTCTTGCCAAAAAGGCAAACGTCCGGCTCCTTCTCCCACAAGGAAGGGCCCAGCCCTGAAAGCTCTTGCTGCTCTTTACGGTGCCTTGGTGCCCTATCTCCAGGCACAGCAGCACTGGGGCTCTGTGCTTTCCCAGAGACGCAACATCTCATGGCGCTCGGCCGCGGCAGAGCCTCTTGCCGAAAAGGCAAACGTCCGGCTCCTTCTCCCACAAGGCAGGGCCCAGCCCTGAAAGCTCTTGCTGCTCTTCACCTACCCTTGGAACCCTATATACAGGCACCACAGCAGTGGGGCTCTGTGCTTTCCCAGAGACGCAACATCTCATGGAGCTCGGCCACGGCAGAGCCTCTTGCCGAAAAGGCAAACGTCCGGCTCCTTCTCCCACAAGGCAGGTCCCAGCCCTGAAAGCTCTTGCTGCTCTTCATGGTGCCTTGGCACCCTATCTACAGGCACCACAGCAGTGGGGCTCTGTGCTTTCCCAGAGACGCAACATCTCATGGCGCTCGGCCGCGGCAGAGCCTCTTGCCGAAAAGGCAAACGTCCGGCTCCTTCTCTCACAAGGAAGGGCCCAGCCCTCAAAGCTCTTGCTGCTCTTCACGGTGCCTTGGCGCCCTATCTACAGGCACAACAGCAGTGGGGATCTGTGCTTTCCCAGAGACGCAACATCTCATGGTGCTCGGCCACGGCAGAGCCTCTTGCCGAAAAGGCAAACGTCCGGCTCCTTCTCCCACAAGGAAGGGCCCAGCCCTGAAAGCTCTTGCTGCTCTTCACGGTGCCTGGCACCCTATTTACAGGCACAACAGCAGTGGGGCTCTGTGCTTTCCCAGAGACGCAACATCTCATGGCGCTCGGCCGCGGCAGAGCCTCTTGCCGAAAAGGCAAACGTCCGGCTCCTTCTCCCACAAGGCAGGGCCCAGCCCTGAAAGCTCTTGCTGCTCTTCACGGTGCCTTGGCGCCCTATCTACAGGCACAACAGCAGTGGGGCTCTGTGCTTTCCCAGAGACGCAACATCTCATGGCGCTCGGCCGCGGCAGAGCCTCTTGCCGAAAAGGCAAACGTCCGGCTCCTTCTCCCACAAGGCAGGGCCCAGCCCTGAAAGCTCTTGCTGCTCTTCACGGTGCCTTGGCGCCCTATCTACAGGCACAACAGCAGTGGGGCTCTGTGCTTTCCCAGAGACGCAACATCTCATGGCGCTCGGCCGCGGCAGAGCCTCTTGCCGAAAAGGCAAACGTCCGGCTCCTTCTCCCACAAGGAAGGGCCCAGCCCTGAAAGCTCTTGCTGCTCTTTACGGTGCCTTGGTGCCCTATCTCCAGGCACAGCAGCACTGGGGCTCTGTGCTTTCCCAGAGACGCAACATCTCATGGCGCTCGGCCGCGGCAGAGCCTCTTGCCGAAAAGGCAAACGTCCGGCTCCTTCTCCCACAAGGCAGGGCCCAGCCCTGAAAGCTCTTGCTGCTCTTCACCTACCCTTGGAACCCTATATACAGGCACAACAGCAGTGGGGATCTGTGCTTTCCCAGAGACGCAACATCTCATGGAGCTCGGCCACGGCAGAGCCTCTTGCCGAAAAGGCAAACGTCCGGCTCCTTCTCCCACAAGGCAGGGCCCAGCCCTGAAAGCTCTTGCTGCTCTTCATGGTGCCTTGGCACCCTATCTACAGGCACCACAGCAGTGGGGCTCTGTGCTTTCCCAGAGACGCAACATCTCATGGCGCTCGGCCGCGGCAGAGCCTCTTGCCGAAAAGGCAAACGTCCGGCTCCTTCTCTCACAAGGAAGGGCCCAGCCCTGAAAGCTCTTGCTGCTCTTCACGGTGCCTTGGCGCCCTATCTACAGGCACAGCAGCACTGGGGCTCTGTGCTTTCCCAGAGACGCAACATCTCATGGCACTCGGCCGCGGCAGAGCCTCTTGCCGAAAAGGCAAACGTCCGGCTCCTTCTCCCACAAGGCAGGGCCCAGCCCTGAAAGCTCTTGCTGCTCTTCACGGTGCCTGGCACCCTATTTACAGGCACAACAGCAGTGGGGATCTGTGCTTTCCCAGAGACGCAACATCTCATGGCGCTCGGCCGCGGCAGAGCCTCTTGCCGAAAAGGCAAACGTCCGGCTCCTTCTCCCACAAGGCAGGGCCCAGCCCTGAAAGCTCTTGCTGCTCTTCACGGTGCCTTGGCGCCCTATCTACAGGCACAACAGCAGTGGGGCTCTGTGCTTTCCCAGAGACGCAACATCTCATGGCGCTCGGCCGCGGCAGAGCCTCTTGCCAAAAAGGCAAACGTCCGGCTCCTTCTCCCACAAGGAAGGGCCCAGCCCTGAAAGCTCTTGCTGCTCTTTACGGTGCCTTGGTGCCCTATCTCCAGGCACAGCAGCACTGGGGCTCTGTGCTTTCCCAGAGACGCAACATCTCATGGCGCTCGGCCGCGGCAGAGCCTCTTGGCGAAAAGGCAAACGTCCGGCTCCTTCTCCCACAAGGCAGGGCCCAGCCCTGAAAGCTCTTGCTGCTCTTCACCTACCCTTGGAACCCTATATACAGGCACCACAGCAGTGGGGCTCTGTGCTTTCCCAGAGACGCAACATCTCATGGAGCTCGGCCACGGCAGAGCCTCTTGCCGAAAAGGCAAACGTCCGGCTCCTTCTCCCACAAGGCAGGTCCCAGCCCTGAAAGCTCTTGCTGCTCTTCATGGTGCCTTGGCACCCTATCTACAGGTACCACAGCAGTGGGGCTCTGTGCTTTCCCAGAGACGCAACATCTCATGGCGCTCGGCCGCGGCAGAGCCTCTTGCCGAAAAGGCAAACGTCCGGCTCCTTCTCTCACAAGGAAGGGCCCAGCCCTCAAAGCTCTTGCTGCTCTTCACGGTGCCTTGGCGCCCTATCTACAGGCACAACAGCAGTGGGGATCTGTGCTTTCCCAGAGACGCAACATCTCATGGTGCTCGGCCACGGCAGAGCCTCTTGCCGAAAAGGCAAACGTCCGGCTCCTTCTCCCACAAGGAAGGGCCCAGCCCTGAAAGCTCTTGCTGCTCTTCACGGTGCCTGGCACCCTATTTACAGGCACAACAGCAGTGGGGCTCTGTGCTTTCCCAGAGACGCAACATCTCATGGCGCTCGGCCGCGGCAGAGCCTCTTGCCGAAAAGGCAAACGTCCGGCTCCTTCTCCCACAAGGCAGGGCCCAGCCCTGAAAGCTCTTGCTGCTCTTCACGGTGCCTTGGCGCCCTATCTACAGGCACAACAGCAGTGGGGCTCTGTGCTTTCCCAGAGACGCAACATCTCATGGCGCTCGGCCGCGGCAGAGCCTCTTGCCGAAAAGGCAAACGTCCGGCTCCTTCTCCCACAAGGCAGGGCCCAGCCCTGAAAGCTCTTGCTGCTCTTCACGGTGCCTTGGCGCCCTATCTACAGGCACAACAGCAGTGGGGCTCTGTGCTTTCCCAGAGACGCAACATCTCATGGCGCTCGGCCGCGGCAGAGCCTCTTGCCGAAAAGGCAAACGTCCGGCTCCTTCTCCCACAAGGAAGGGCCCAGCCCTGAAAGCTCTTGCTGCTCTTTACGGTGCCTTGGTGCCCTATCTCCAGGCACAGCAGCACTGGGGCTCTGTGCTTTCCCAGAGACGCAACATCTCATGGCGCTCGGCCGCGGCAGAGCCTCTTGCCGAAAAGGCAAACGTCCGGCTCCTTCTCCCACAAGGCAGGGCCCAGCCCTGAAAGCTCTTGCTGCTCTTCACCTACCCTTGGAACCCTATATACAGGCACAACAGCAGTGGGGATCTGTGCTTTCCCAGAGACGCAACATCTCATGGAGCTCGGCCACGGCAGAGCCTCTTGCCGAAAAGGCAAACGTCCGGCTCCTTCTCCCACAAGGCAGGGCCCAGCCCTGAAAGCTCTTGCTGCTCTTCATGGTGCCTTGGCACCCTATCTACAGGCACCACAGCAGTGGGGCTCTGTGCTTTCCCAGAGACGCAACATCTCATGGCGCTCGGCCGCGGCAGAGCCTCTTGCCGAAAAGGCAAACGTCCGGCTCCTTCTCTCACAAGGAAGGGCCCAGCCCTCAAAGCTCTTGCTGCTCTTCACGGTGCCTTGGCGCCCTATCTACAGGCACAACAGCAGTGGGGATCTGTGCTTTCCCAGAGACGCAACATCTCATGGTGCTCGGTCACGGCAGAGCCTCTTGCCGAAAAGGCAAACGTCCGGCTCCTTCTCCCACAAGGCAGGGCCCAGCCCTGAAAGCTCTTGCTGCTCTTCACGGTGCCTTGGTGCCCTATCTACAGGCACAGCAGCAGTGGGGATCTGTGCTTTCCCAGAGACGCAACATCTCATGGCGCTCGGCCGCGGCAGAGATTCTTGCCGAAAAGGAAAACGTCCGGCTCCTTCTCCCACAAGGAAGGGCCCAGCCCTGAAAGCTCTTGCTGCTCTTCACGGTGCCTTGGTGCCCTATCTACAGGCACAGCAGCAGTGGGGCTCTGTGCTTTCCCAGAGACGCAACATCTCATGGCGCTCGGCCGCGGCAGAGCCTCTTGCCGAAAAGGCAAACGTCCGGCTCCTTCTCCCACAAGGCAGGGCCCAGCCCTGAAAGCTCTTGCTGCTCTTCACGGTGCCTTGGCGCCCTATCTCCAGGCACAACAGCACTGGGGATCTGTGCTTTCCCAGAGACGCAACATCTCATGGCGCTCGGCCGCGGCAGAGCCTCTTGCCGAAAAGGCAAACGTCCGGCTCCTTCTCCCACAAGGAAGGGCCCAGCCCTGAAAGCTCTTGCTGCTCTTCACGGTGCCTTCGTGCCCTATCTCCAGGCACCACAGCAGTGGGGCTCTGTGCTTTCCCAGAGACGCAACATCTCATGGCGCTCGGCCGCGGCAGAGCCTCTTGCCGAAAAGGCAAACGTCCGGCTCCTTCTCCCACAAGGCAGGGCCCAGCCCTGAAAGCTCTTGCTGCTCTTCACCTACCCTTGGAACCCTATCTACAGGCACCACAGCAGTGGGGCTCTGTGCTTTCCCAGAGACGCAACATCTCATGGAGCTCGGCCACGGCATAGCCTCTTGCCGAAAAGGCAAACGTCCGGCTCCTTCTCCCACAAGGCAGGGCCCAGCCCTGAAAGCTCTTGCTGCTCTTCATGGTGCCTTGGCACCCTATCTACAGGCACCACAGCACTGGGGATCTGTGCTTTCCCAGAGACGCAACATCTCATGGCGCTCGGCCGCGGCAGAGCCTCTTGCCGAAAAGGCAAACGTCCGGCTCCTTCTCTCACAAGGAAGGGCCCAGCCCTCAAAGCTCTTGCTGCTATTCACGGTGCCTTGGCGCCCTATCTACAGGCACAACAGCAGTGGGGATCTGTGCTTTCCCAGAGACGCAACATCTCATGGTGCTCGGCCGCGGCAGAGCCTCTTGCCGAAAAGGCAAACGTCCGGCTCCTTCTCCCACAAGGCAGGGCCCAGCCCTGAAAGCTCTTGCTGCTCTTCACGGTGCCTTGGCACCCTATCTCCAGGCAGAGCAGCACTGGGGATCTGTGCTTTCCCAGAGACGCAACATCTCATGGCGCTCGGCCGCGGCAGAGATTCTTGCCGAAAAGGAAAACGTCCGGCTCCTTCTCCCACAAGGAAGGGCCCAGCCCTGAAAGCTCTTGCTGCTCTTCACGGTGCCTTGGTGCCCTATCTACAGGCACAGCAGCAGTGGGGCTCTGTGCTTTCCCAGAGACGCAACATCTCATGGCGCTCGGCCGCGGCAGAGCCTCTTGCCGAAAAGGCAAACGTCCGGCTCCTTCTCCCCCAAGGAAGGGCCCAGCCCTGAAAGCTCTTGCTGCTCTTCACGGTGCCTTGGCGCCCTATCTCCAGGCACAACAGCACTGGGGATCTGTGCTTTCCCAGAGACGCAACATCTCATGGCGCTCGGCCGCGGCACAGCCTCTTGCCGAAAAGGCAAACGTCCGGCTCCTTCTCCCACAAGGCAGGGCCCAGCCCTGAAAGCTGTTGCTGCTCTTCACTGTCCCTTGGCGCCCTATCTACAGGCACAACAGCAGTGGGGATCTGTGCTTTTCCAGAGACGCAACATCTCATGGCACTCGGCCGCGGCAGAGCCTCTTGCCGAAAAGGCAAACGTCCTGCTCCTTCTCCCACAAGGAAGGGCCCAGCCCTGAAAGCTCTTGCTGCTCTTCACGGTGCCTTGGCACCCTATCTACAGGCACCACAGCAGTGGGGCTCTGTGCTTTCCCAGAGACGCAACATCTCATGGCACTCGGCCGCGGCAGAGCCTCTTGCCGAAAAGGCAAACGTCCTGCTCCTTCTCCCACAAGGAAGGGCCCAGCCCTGAAAGCTCTTGCTGCTCTTCACGGTGCCTTGGCGCCCTATCTCCAGGCACAGAAGCACTGGGGATCTGTGCTTTCCCAGAGACGCAACATCTCATGGCGCTCGGCCGCGGCAGAGCCTCTTGCCGAAAAGGCAAACGTCCGGCTCCTTCTCCCACAAGGAAGGGCCCAGCCCTGAAAGCTCTTGCTGCTCTTTACGGTGCCTTGGCGACCTGTCTACAGGCGCAACAGCAGTGGGGATCTGTGCTTTCCCAGAGACGCAACATCTCATGGCGCTCGGCCGCGGCAGAGCCTCTTGCCGAAAAGGCAAACGTCCGGCTCCTTCTCCCACAGGGAAGTGCCCAGCCCTGAAAGCTCTTGCTGCTCTTCACTGTCCCTTGGCGCCCTATCTACAGGCACCACAGCAGTGGGGCTCTGTGCTTTCCCAGAGACGCAACATCTCATGGCGCTCGGCCGCGGCAGAGCCTCTTGCCGAAAAGGCAAACGTCCGGCTCCTTCTCCCACAAGGCAGGGCCCAGCCCTGAAAGCTCTTGCTGCTCTTCACGGTGCCTTGGCGCCCTATCTACAGGCACAACAGCAGCGGGGATCTGTGCTTTCCCAGAGACGCAACATCTCATGGCGCTCGGCCGCGGCAGAGCCTCTTGCCGAAAAGGCAAACGTCCGGCTCCTTCTCCCACAGGGAAGGGCCCAGCCCTGAAAGCTCTTGCTGCTCTTCACTGTCCCTTGGCGCCCTATCTACAGGCACCACAGCAGTGGGGATCTGTGCTTTCCCAGAGACGCAACATCTCATGGCGCTCGGCCGCGGCCGAGCCTCTTGCCGAAAAGGCAAACGTCCGGCTCCTTCTCCCACAAGGAAGGGCCCAGCCCTGAAAGCTCTTGCTGCTCTTCACGGTGCCTTGGCGCCCTATCTACAGGCACAACAGCACTGGGGCTCTGTGCTTTCCCAGAGACGCAACATCTCATGGTGCTCGGCCGCGGCAGAGCCTCTTGCCGAAAAGGCAAACGTCCGGCTCCTTCTCCCACAAGGAAGGGCCCAGCCCTGAAAGCTCTTGCTGCTCTTCACGGTGCCTTGGCGCCCTATCTACAGGCACAGCAGCACTGGGGCTCTGTGCTTTCCCAGAGACGCAACATCTCATGGCACTCGGCCGCGGCAGAGCCTCTTGCCGAAAAGGCAAACGTCCGGCTCCTTCTCCCACAAGGAAGGACCCAGCCCTGAAAGCTCTTGCTGCTCTTCACGGTGCCTTGGCGCCCTATCTACAGGCACAACAGCAGTGGGGATCTGTGCTTTCCCAGAGACGCAACATCTCATGGCGCTCGGCCGCGGCAGAGCCTCTTGCCGAAAAGGCAAACGTCTGGCTCCTTCTCCCACAAGGAAGGGCCCAGCCCTGAAAGCTCTTGCTGCTCTTCACGGTGCCTTGGTGCCCTATCTCCAGGCACAGCAGCACTGGGGCTCTGGGCTTTCCCAGCGACGCAACATCTCATGGCGCTCGGCCGCGGCAGAGCCTCTTGCCGAAAAGGCAAACGTCCGGCTCCTTCTCCCACAAGGCAGGGCCCAGCCCTGAAAGCTCTTGCTGCTCTTCACCTACCCTTGGAACCCTATCTCCAGGCACAACAGCAGTGGGGCTCTGTGCTTTCCCAGAGACGCAACATCTCATGGAGCTCGGCCACGGCAGAGCCTCTTGCCGAAAAGGCAAACGTCCGGCTCCTTCTCCCACAAGGCAGGGCCCAGCCCTGAAAGCTCTTGCTGCTCTTCACGGTGCCTTGGTGCCCTATCTCCAGGCACAGCAGCACTGGGGCTCTGTGCTTTCCCAGAGACGCAACATCTCATGGCGCTCGGCCGCGGCGAGCCTCTTGCCGAAAAGGCAAACGTCCGGCTCCTTCTCCCACAAGGCAGGGCCCAGCCCTGAAAGCTCTTGCTGCTCTTCACCTACCCTTGGAACCCTATCTACAGGCACCACAGCAGTGGGGCTCTGTGCTTTCCCAGAGACGCAACATCTCATGGAGCTCGGCCACGGCAGAGCCTCTTGCCGAAAAGGCAAACGTCCGGCTCCTTCTCCCACAAGGCAGGGCCCAGCCCTGAAAGCTCTTGCTGCTCTTCATGGTGCCTTGGCACCCTATCTACAAGCACCACAGCAGTGGGGATCTGTGCTTTCCCAGAGACGCAACATCTCATGGCGCTCGGCCGCGGCAGAGCCTCTTGCCGAAAAGGCAAACGTCCGGCTCCTTCTCTCACAAGGAAGGGCCCAGCCCTGAAAGCTCTTGCTGCTCTTCACGGTGCCTTGGCGCCCTATCTACAGGCACAACAGCAGTGGGGATCTGTGCTTTCCCAGAGACGCAACATCTCATGGTGCTCGGCCGCGGCAGAGCCTCTTGCCGAAAAGGCAAACGTCCGGCTCCTTCTCCCACAAGGCAGGGCCCAGCCCTGAAAGCTCTTGCTGCTCTTCACGGTGCCTTGGCGCCCTATCTCCAGGCACAACAGCACTGGGGATCTGTGCTTTCCCAGAGACGCAACATCTCATGGCGCTCGGCCGCGGCAGAGCCTCTTGCCGAAAAGGCAAACGTCCGGCTCCTTCTCCCACAAGGCAGGGCCCAGCCCTGAAAGCTCTTGCTGCTCTTCACTGTCCCTTGGCGCCCTATCTACAGGCACAACAGCAGTGGGGATCTGTGCTTTTCCAGAGACGCAACATCTCATGGCACTCGGCCGCGGCAGAGCCTCTTGCCGAAAAGGCAAACGTCCTGCTCCTTCTCCCACAAGGAAGGGCCCAGCCCTGAAAGCTCTTGCTGCTCTTCACGGTGCCTTGGCACCCTATCTACAGGCACCACAGCAGTGGGGCTCTGTGCTTTCCCAGAGACGCAACATCTCATGGCACTCGGCCGCGGCAGAGCCTCTTGCCGAAAAGGCAAACGTCCTGCTCCTTCTCCCACAAGGAAGGGCCCAGCCCTGAAAGCTCTTGCTGCTCTTCACGGTGCCTTGGCGCCCTATCTCCAGGCACAGAAGCACTGGGGATCTGTGCTTTCCCAGAGACGCAACATCTCATGGCGCTCGGCCGCGGCAGAGCCTCTTGCCGAAAAGGCAAACGTCCGGCTCCTTCTCCCACAGGGAAGGGCCCAGCCCTGAAAGCTCTTGCTGCTCTTCACGGTGCCTTGGCGCCCTATCTACAGGCACAACAGCAGCGGGGATCTGTGCTTTCCCAGAGACGCAACATCTCATGGCGCTCGGCCGCGGCATAGCCTCTTGCCGAAAAGGCAAACGTCCGGCTCCTTCTCCCACAAGGAAGGGCCCAGCCCTGAAAGCTCTTGCTGCTCTTCACGGTCCCTTGGCGCCCTATCTACAGGCACCACAGCAGTGGGGATCTGTGCTTTCCCAGAGACGCAACATCTCATGGCGCTCGGCCGCGGCCGAGCCTCTTGCCGAAAAGGCAAACGTCCGGCTCCTTCTCCCACAAGGCAGGGCCCAGCCCTGAAAGCTCTTGCTGCTCTTCACGGTGCCTTGGCGCCCTATCTCCAGGCACAGAAGCACTGGGGATCTGTGCTTTCCCAGAGACGCAACATCTCATGGCGCTCGGCCGCGGCAGAGCCTCTTGCCGAAAAGGCAAACGTCCGGCTCCTTCTCCCACAAGGAAGGGCCCAGCCCTGAAAGCTCTTGCTGCTCTTTACGGTGCCTTGGCGACCTGTCTACAGGCACAACAGCAGTGGGAATCTGTGCTTTCCCAGAGACGCAACATCTCATGGCGCTCGGCCGCGGCAGAGCCTCTTGCCGAAAAGGCAAACGTCCGGCTCCTTCTCCCACAAGGCAGGGCCCAGCCCTGAAAGCTCTTGCTGCTCTTCACGGTGCCTTGGCGCCCTATCTACAGGCACAACAGCAGCGGGGATCTGTGCTTTCCCAGAGACGCAACATCTCATGGCGCTCGGCCGCGGCAGAGCCTCTTGCCGAAAAGGCAAACGTCCGGCTCCTTCTCCCACAGGGAAGGGCCCAGCCCTGAAAGCTCTTGCTGCTCTTCACTGTCCCTTGGCGCCCTATCTACAGGCACCACAGCAGTGGGGATCTGTGCTTTCCCAGAGACGCAACATCTCATGGCGCTCGGCCGCGGCAGAGCCTCTTGCCGAAAAGGCAAACGTCCGGCTCCTTCTCCCACAAGGAAGGGCCCAGCCCTGAAAGCTCTTGCTGCTCTTCACGGTGCCTTGGCGCCCTATCTCCAGGCACAGAAGCACTGGGGATCTGTGCTTTCCCAGAGACGCAACATCTCATGGCGCTCGGCCGCGGCAGAGCCTCTTGCCGAAAAGGCAAACGTCCGGCTCCTTCTCCCACAAGGCAGGGCCCAGCCCTGAAAGCTCTTGCTGCTCTTTACGGTGCCTTGGCGACCTGTCTACAGGCACAACAGCAGTGGGGATCTGTGCTTTCCCAGAGACGCAACATCTCATGGCACTCGGCCGCGGCAGAGCCTCTTGCCGAAAAGGCAAACGTCCTGCTCCTTCTCCCACAAGGAAGGGCCCAGCCCTGAAAGCTCTTGCTGCTCTTCACGGTGCCTTGGCGCCCTATCTCCAGGCACAGAAGCACTGGGGATCTGTGCTTTCCCAGAGACGCAACATCTCATGGTGCTCGGCCGCGGCAGAGCCTCTTGCCGAAAAGGCAAACGTCCGGCTCCTTCTCCCACAAGGAAGGGCCCAGCCCTGAAAGCTCTTGCTGCTCTTCACGGTGCCTTGGCGCCCTATCTCCAGGCACAACAGCACTGGGGATCTGTGCTTTCCCAGAGACGCAACATCTCATGGCGCTCGGCCGCGGCAGAGCCTCTTGCCGAAAAGGCAAACGTCCGGCTCCTTCTCCCACAAGGCAGGGCCCAGCCCTGAAAGCTCTTGCTGCTCTTCACTGTCCCTTGGCGCCCTATCTACAGGCACAACAGCAGTGGGGATCTGTGCTTTTCCAGAGACGCAACATCTCATGGCACTCGGCTGCGGCAGAGCCTCTTGCCGAAAAGGCAAACGTCCGGCTCCTTCTCCCACAAGGAAGGGCCCAGCCCTGAAAGCTCTTGCTGCTCTTCACGGTGCCTTGGCACCCTATCTACAGGCACCACAGCAGTGGGGCTCTGTGCTTTCCCAGAGACGCAACATCTCATGGCACTCGGCCGCGGCAGAGCCTCTTGCCGAAAAGGCAAACGTCCTGCTCCTTCTCCCACAAGGAAGGGCCCAGCCCTGAAAGCTCTTGCTGCTCTTCACGGTGCCTTGGCGCCCTATCTCCAGGCACAGAAGCACTGGGGATCTGTGCTTTCCCAGAGACGCAACATCTCATGGCGCTCGGCCGCGGCAGAGCCTCTTGCCGAAAAGGCAAACGTCCGGCTCCTTCTCCCACAAGGAAGGGCCCAGCCCTGAAATCTCTTGCTGCTCTTTACGGTGCCTTGGCGACCTGTCTACAGGCACCACAGCAGTGGGGATCTGTGCTTTCCCAGAGACGCAACATCTCATGGCGCTCGGCCGCGGCCGAGCCTCTTGCCGAAAAGGCAAACGTCCGGCTCCTTCTCCCACAAGGCAGGGCCCAGCCCTGAAAGCTCTTGCTGCTCTTCACGGTGCCTTGGCGCCCTATCTCCAGGCACAGAAGCACTGGGGATCTGTGCTTTCCCAGAGACGCAACATCTCATGGCGCTCGGCCGCGGCAGAGCCTCTTGCCGAAAAGGCAAACGTCCGGCTCCTTCTCCCACAAGGAAGGGCCCAGCCCTGAAAGCTCTTGCTGCTCTTCACGGTGCCTTGGCGCCCTATCTACAGGCACAACAGCAGCGGGGATCTGTGCTTTCCCAGAGACGCAACATCTCATGGCGCTCGGCCGCGGCAGAGCCTCTTGCCGAAAAGGCAAACGTCCGGCTCCTTCTCCCACAGGGAAGGGCCCAGCCCTGAAAGCTCTTGCTGCTCTTCACTGTCCCTTGGCGCCCTATCTACAGGCACCACAGCAGTGGGGATCTGTGCTTTCCCAGAGACGCAACATCTCATGGCGCTCGGCCGCGGCCGAGCCTCTTGCCGAAAAGGCAAACGTCCGGCTCCTTCTCCCACAAGGCAGGGCCCAGCCCTGAAAGCTCTTGCTGCTCTTCACGGTGCCTTGGCGCCCTATCTCCAGGCACAGAAGCACTGGGGATCTGTGCTTTCCCAGAGACGCAACATCTCATGGCGCTCGGCCGCGGCAGAGCCTCTTGCCGAAAAGGCAAACGTCCGGCTCCTTCTCCCACAAGGAAGGGACCAGCCCTGAAAGCTCTTGCTGCTCTTTACGGTGCCTTGGCGACCTGTCTACAGGCACAACAGCAGTGGGGATCTGTGCTTTCCCAGAGACGCAACATCTCATGGCGCTCGGCCGCGGCAGAGCCTCTTGCCGAAAAGGCAAACGTCCGGCTCCTTCTCCCACAAGGCAGGGCCCAGCCCTGAAAGCTCTTGCTGCTCTTCACGGTGCCTTGGCGCCCTATCTACAGGCACAACAGCAGCGGGGATCTGTGCTTTCCCAGAGACGCAACATCTCATGGCGCTCGGCCGTGGCAGAGCCTCTTGCCGAAAAGGCAAACGTCCGGCTCCTTCTCCCACAGGGAAGGGCCCAGCCCTGAAAGCTCTTGCTGCTCTTCACTGTCCCTTGGCGCCCTATCTACAGGCACCACAGCAGTGGGGATCTGTGCTTTCCCAGAGACGCAACATCTCATGGCGCTCGGCCGCGGCCGAGCCTCTTGCCGAAAAGGCAAACGTCCGGCTCCTTCTCCCACAAGGCAGGGCCCAGCCCTGAAAGCTCTTGCTGCTCTTCACGGTGCCTTGGCGCCCTATCTACAGGCACCACAGCACTGGGGCTCTGTGCTTTCCCAGAGACGCAACATCTCATGGCACTCGGCCGCGGCAGAGCCTCTTGCCGAAAAGGCAAACGTCCGGCTCCTTCTCCCACAAGGAAGGGCCCAGCCCTGAAAGCTCTTGCTGCTCTTCACGGTGCCTGGCACCCTATTTACAGGCACAACAGCAGTGGGGATCTGTGCTTTCCCAGAGACGCAACATCTCATGGCGCTCGGCCGCGGCAGAGCCTCTTGCCGAAAAGGCAAACGTCCGGCTCCTTCTCCCACAAGGCAGGGCCCAGCCCTGAAAGCTCTTGCTGCTCTTCACGGTGCCTTGGCGCCCTATCTACAGGCACAACAGCAGTGGGGCTCTGTGCTTTCCCAGAGACGCAACATCTCATGGCGCTCGGCCGCGGCAGAGCCTCTTGCCGAAAAGGCAAACGTCCGGCTCCTTCTCCCACAAGGCAGGGCCCAGCCCTGAAAGCTCTTGCTGCTCTTCACGGTGCCTTGGTGCCCTATCTCCAGGCACAGCAGCACTGGGGCTCTGTGCTTTCCCAGAGACGCAACATCTCATGGCGCTCGGCCGCGGCAGAGCCTCTTGCCGAAAAGGCAAACGTCCGGCTCCTTCTCCCACAGGGAAGGGCCCAGCCCTGAAAGCTCTTGCTGCTCTTCACTGTCCCTTGGCGCCCTATCTACAGGCACCACAGCAGTGGGGCTCTGTGCTTTCCCAGAGACGCAACATCTCATGGCGCTCGGCCGCGGCAGAGCCTCTTGCCGAAAAGGCAAACGTCCGGCTCCTTCTCCCACAAGGCAGGGCCCAGCCCTGAAAGCTCTTGCTGCTCTTCACGGTGCCTTGGCGCCCTATCTACAGGCACAACAGCAGCGGGGATCTGTGCTTTCCCAGAGACGCAACATCTCATGGCGCTCGGCCGCGGCAGAGCCTCTTGCCGAAAAGGCAAACGTCCGGCTCCTTCTCCCACAGGGAAGGGCCCAGCACTGAAAGCTCTTGCTGCTCTTCACTGTCCCTTGGCGCCCTATCTACAGGCACCACAGCAGTGGGGATCTGTGCTTTCCCAGAGACGCAACATCTCATGGCGCTCGGCCGCGGCCGAGCCTCTTGCCGAAAAGGCAAACGTCCGACTCCTTCTCCCACAAGGAAGGGCCCAGCCCTGAAAGCTCTTGCTGCTCTTCACAGTGCCTTGG
Organism: Harpia harpyja; assembly: GCF_026419915.1. Classification (NCBI taxonomy): domain Eukaryota; kingdom Metazoa; phylum Chordata; class Aves; order Accipitriformes; family Accipitridae; genus Harpia; species Harpia harpyja. Next base: position 18,151,141 of record NC_068950.1, on the reverse strand, counting down.
CGCCCTATCTACAGGCACAACAGCAGTGGGGCTCTGTGCTTTCCCAGAGACGCAACATCTCATGGCGCTCGGCCGCGGCAGAGCCTCTTGCCGAAAAGGCAAACGTCCGGCTCCTTCTCCCACAAGGAAGGGCCCAGCCCTGAAAGCTCTTGCTGCTCTTCACGGTGCCTTGGCGCCCTATCTACAGGCACAGCAGCACTGGGGCTCTGTGCTTTCCCAGAGACGCAACATCTCATGGCGCTCGGCCGCGGCAGAGCCTCTTGCCGAAAAGGCAAACGTCCGGCTCCTTCTCCCACAAGGCAGGGCCCAGCCCTGAAAGCTCTTGCTGCTCTTCACCTACCCTTGGAACCCTATCTACAGGCACCACAGCAGTGGGGCTCTGTGCTTTCCCAGAGACGCAACATCTCATGAAGCTCGGCCACGGCAGAGCCTCTTGCCGAAAAGGCAAACGTCCGGCTCCTTCTCCCACAAGGCAGGGCCCAGCCCTGAAAGCTCTTGCTGCTCTTCATGGTGCCTTGGCACCCTATCTACAGGCACCACAGCACTGGGGATCTGTGCTTTCCCAGAGACGCAACATCTCATGGCGCTCGGCCGCGGCAGAGCCTCTTGCCGAAAAGGCAAACTTCCGGCTGCTTCTCCCACAAGGAAGGGCCCAGCCCTCAAAGCTCTTGCTGCTCTTCACGGTGCCTTGGCGCCCTATCTACAGGCACAACAGCAGTGGGGATCTGTGCTTTCCCAGAGACGCAACATCTCATGGTGCTCGGCCGCGGCAGAGCCTCTTGCCGAAAAGGCAAACATCCGGCTCCTTCTCTCACAAGGAAGGGCCCAGCCCTGAAAGCTCTTGCTGCTCTTCACGGTGCCTTGGCGCCCTATCTACAGGCACAACAGCAGTGGGGATCTGTGCTTTCCCAGAGACGCAACATCTCATGGTGCTCGGCCGCGGCAGAGCCTCTTGCCGAAAAGGCAAACGTCCGGCTCCTTCTCCCACAAGGAAGGGCCCAGCCCTGAAAGCTCTTGCTGCTCTTCACGGTGCCTTGGCACCCTATCTACAGGCACAACAGCACTGGGGATCTGTGCTTTCCCAGAGACGCAACATCTCATGGCGCTCGGCCGCGGCAGAGATTCTTGCCGAAAAGGCAAACGTCCGGCTCCTTCTCCCACAAGGAAGGGCCCAGCCCTGAAAGCTCTTGCTGCTCTTCACGGTGCCTTGGTGCCCTATCTACAGGCACAACAGCAGTGGGGCTCTGTGCTTTCCCAGAGACGCAACATCTCATGGCGCTCGGCCGCGGCAGTGCCTCTTGCCGAAAAGGCAAACGTCCGGCTCCTTCTCCCACAAGGCAGGGCCCAGCCCTGAAAGCTCTTGCTGCTCTTCACGGTGCCTTGGCGCCCTATCTCCAGGCACAACAGCACTGGGGATCTGTGCTTTCCCAGAGACGCAACATCTCATGGCGCTCGGCCGCGGCAGAGCCTCTTGCCGAAAAGGCAAACGTCCGGCTCCTTCTCCCACAAGGCAGGGCCCAGCCCTGAAAGCTGTTGCTGCTCTTCACTGTCCCTTGGCGCCCTATCTACAGGCACAATAGCAGTGGGGATCTGTGCTTTTCCAGAGACGCAACATCTCATGGCACTCGGCCGCGGCAGAGCCTCTTGCTGAAAAGGCAAACGTCCTGCTCCTTCTCCCACAAGGAAGGGCCCAGCCCTGAAAGCTCTTGCTGCTCTTCACGGTGCCTTGGCACCCTATCTACAGGCACCACAGCAGTGGGGCTCTGTGCTTTCCCAGAGACGCAACATCTCATGGCACTCGGCCGCGGCAGAGCCTCTTGCCGAAAAGGCAAACGTCCGGCTCCTTCTCCCACAAGGAAGGGCCCAGCCCTGAAAGCTCTTGCTGCTCTTCACGGTGCCTTGGCGCCCTATCTCCAGGCACAGAAGCACTGGGGATCTGTGCTTTCCCAGAGACGCAACATCTCATGGTGCTCGGCCGCGGCAGAGCCTCTTGCCGAAAAGGCAAACGTCCGGCTCCTTCTCCCACAAGGCAGGGCCCAGCCCTGAAAGCTCTTGCTGCTCTTCACGGTGCCTTGGCACCCTATCTACAGGCACCACAGCAGTGGGGATCTGTGCTTTCCCAGAGATGCAACATCTCATGGCGCTTGGCCGCGGCAGAGATTCTTGCCGAAAAGGCAAACGTCCGGCTCCTTCTCCCACAAGGAAGGGCCCAGCCCTGAAAGCTCTTGCTGCTCTTCACGGTGCCTTGGTGCCCTATCTACAGGCACAACAGCAGTGGGGCTCTGTGCTTTCCCAGAGACGCAACATCTCATGGCGCTCGGCCGCGGCAGAGCCTCTTGCCGAAAAGGCAAACGTCCGGCTCCTTCTCCCACAAGGCAGGGCCCAGCCCTGAAAGCTCTTGCTGCTCTTCACGGTGCCTTGGCGCCCTATCTCCAGGCACAACAGCACTGGGGATCTGTGCTTTCCCAGAGACGCAACATCTCATGGCGCTCGGCCGCGGCAGAGCCTCTTGCCGAAAAGGCAAATGTCCGGCTCCTTCTCCCACAAGGCAGGGCCCAGCCCTGAAAGCTCTTGCTGCTCTTCACGGTGCCTTGGTGCCCTATCTCCAGGCACAGCAGCACTGGGGCTCTGTGCTTTCCCAGAGACGCAACATCTCATGGCGCTCGGCCGCGGCAGAGCCTCTTGCCGAAAAGGCAAACGTCCGGCTCCTTCTCCCACAGGGAAGGGCCCAGCCCTGAAAGCTCTTGCTGCTCTTCACTGTCCCTTGGCGCCCTATCTACAGGCACCACAGCAGTGGGGCTCTGTGCTTTCCCAGAGACGCAACATCTCATGGCGCTCGGCCGCGGCAGAGCCTCTTGCCGAAAAGGCAAACGTCCGGCTCCTTCTCCCACAAGGCAGGGCCCAGCCCTGAAAGCTCTTGCTGCTCTTCACGGTGCCTTGGCGCCCTATCTCCAGGCACAACAGCAGCGGGGATCTGTGCTTTCCCAGAGACGCAACATCTCATGGCGCTCGGCCGCGGCAGAGCCTCTTGCCGAAAAGGCAAACGTCCGGCTCCTTCTCCCACAAGGAAGGGCCCAGCCCTGAAAGCTCTTGCTGCTCTTTACGGTGCCTTGGCGACCTGTCTACAGGCACAACAGCAGTGGGAATCTGTGCTTTCCCAGAGACGCAACATCTCATGGCGCTCGGCCGCGGCAGAGCCTCTTGCCGAAAAGGCAAACGTCCGGCTCCTTCTCCCACAAGGCAGGGCCCAGCCCTGAAAGCTCTTGCTGCTCTTCACGGTGCCTTGGCGCCCTATCTACAGGCACAACAGCAGCGGGGATCTGTGCTTTCCCAGAGACGCAACATCTCATGGCGCTCGGCCGCGGCAGAGCCTCTTGCCGAAAAGGCAAACGTCCGGCTCCTTCTCCCACAGGGAAGGGCCCAGCCCTGAAAGCTCTTGCTGCTCTTCACTGTCCCTTGGCGCCCTATCTACAGGCACCACAGCAGTGGGGATCTGTGCTTTCCCAGAGACGCAACATCTCATGGCGCTCGGCCGCGGCAGAGCCTCTTGCCGAAAAGGCAAACGTCCGGCTCCTTCTCCCACAAGGCAGGGCCCAGCCCTGAAAGCTCTTGCTGCTCTTTACGGTGCCTTGGCGACCTGTCTACAGGCACAACAGCAGTGGGGATCTGTGCTTTCCCAGAGACGCAACATCTCATGGCACTCGGCCGCGGCAGAGCCTCTTGCCGAAAAGGCAAACGTCCTGCTCCTTCTCCCACAAGGAAGGGCCCAGCCCTGAAAGCTCTTGCTGCTCTTCACGGTGCCTTGGCGCCCTATCTCCAGGCACAGAAGCACTGGGGATCTGTGCTTTCCCAGAGACGCAACATCTCATGGTGCTCGGCCGCGGCAGAGCCTCTTGCCGAAAAGGCAAACGTCCGGCTCCTTCTCCCACAAGGAAGGGCCCAGCCCTGAAAGCTCTTGCTGCTCTTCACGGTGCCTTGGCGCCCTATCTCCAGGCACAACAGCACTGGGGATCTGTGCTTTCCCAGAGACGCAACATCTCATGGCGCTCGGCCGCGGCAGAGCCTCTTGCCGAAAAGGCAAACGTCCGGCTCCTTCTCCCACAAGGCAGGGCCCAGCCCTGAAAGCTCTTGCTGCTCTTCACTGTCCCTTGGCGCCCTATCTACAGGCACAACAGCAGTGGGGATCTGTGCTTTTCCAGAGACGCAACATCTCATGGCATTCGGCCGCGGCAGAGCCTCTTGCCGAAAAGGCAAACGTCCGGCTCCTTCTCCCACAAGGAAGGGCCCAGCCCTGAAAGCTCTTGCTGCTCTTCACGGTGCCTTGGCACCCTATCTACAGGCACCACAGCAGTGGGGCTCTGTGCTTTCCCAGAGACGCAACATCTCATGGCACTCGGCCGCGGCAGAGCCTCTTGCCGAAAAGGCAAACGTCCTGCTCCTTCTCCCACAAGGAAGGGCCCAGCCCTGAAAGCTCTTGCTGCTCTTCACGGTGCCTTGGCGCCCTATCTCCAGGCACAGAAGCACTGGGGATCTGTGCTTTCCCAGAGACGCAACATCTCATGGCGCTCGGCCGCGGCAGAGCCTCTTGCCGAAAAGGCAAACGTCCGGCTCCTTCTCCCACAAGGAAGGGCCCAGCCCTGAAATCTCTTGCTGCTCTTTACGGTGCCTTGGCGACCTGTCTACAGGCACCACAGCAGTGGGGATCTGTGCTTTCCCAGAGACGCAACATCTCATGGCGCTCGGCCGCGGCCGAGCCTCTTGCCGAAAAGGCAAACGTCCGGCTCCTTCTCCCACAAGGCAGGGCCCAGCCCTGAAAGCTCTTGCTGCTCTTCACGGTGCCTTGGCGCCCTATCTCCAGGCACAGAAGCACTGGGGATCTGTGCTTTCCCAGAGACGCAACATCTCATGGCGCTCGGCCGCGGCAGAGCCTCTTGCCGAAAAGGCAAACGTCCGGCTCCTTCTCCCACAAGGAAGGGCCCAGCCCTGAAAGCTCTTGCTGCTCTTCACGGTGCCTTGGCGCCCTATCTACAGGCACAACAGCAGCGGGGATCTGTGCTTTCCCAGAGACGCAACATCTCATGGCGCTCGGCCGCGGCAGAGCCTCTTGCCGAAAAGGCAAACGTCCGGCTCCTTCTCCCACAGGGAAGGGCCCAGCCCTGAAAGCTCTTGCTGCTCTTCACTGTCCCTTGGCGCCCTATCTACAGGCACCACAGCAGTGGGGATCTGTGCTTTCCCAGAGACGCAACATCTCATGGCGCTCGGCCGCGGCCGAGCCTCTTGCCGAAAAGGCAAACGTCCGGCTCCTTCTCCCACAAGGCAGGGCCCAGCCCTGAAAGCTCTTGCTGCTCTTCACGGTGCCTTGGCGCCCTATCTCCAGGCACAGAAGCACTGGGGATCTGTGCTTTCCCAGAGACGCAACATCTCATGGCGCTCGGCCGCGGCAGAGCCTCTTGCCGAAAAGGCAAACGTCCGGCTCCTTCTCCCACAAGGAAGGGACCAGCCCTGAAAGCTCTTGCTGCTCTTTACGGTGCCTTGGCGACCTGTCTACAGGCACAACAGCAGTGGGGATCTGTGCTTTCCCAGAGACGCAACATCTCATGGCGCTCGGCCGCGGCAGAGCCTCTTGCCGAAAAGGCAAACGTCCGGCTCCTTCTCCCACAAGGCAGGGCCCAGCCCTGAAAGCTCTTGCTGCTCTTCACGGTGCCTTGGCGCCCTATCTACAGGCACAACAGCAGCGGGGATCTGTGCTTTCCCAGAGACGCAACATCTCATGGCGCTCGGCCGTGGCAGAGCCTCTTGCCGAAAAGGCAAACGTCCGGCTCCTTCTCCCACAGGGAAGGGCCCAGCCCTGAAAGCTCTTGCTGCTCTTCACTGTCCCTTGGCGCCCTATCTACAGGCACCACAGCAGTGGGGATCTGTGCTTTCCCAGAGACGCAACATCTCATGGCGCTCGGCCGCGGCCGAGCCTCTTGCCGAAAAGGCAAACGTCCGGCTCCTTCTCCCACAAGGCAGGGCCCAGCCCTGAAAGCTCTTGCTGCTCTTCACGGTGCCTTGGCGCCCTATCTACAGGCACCACAGCACTGGGGCTCTGTGCTTTCCCAGAGACGCAACATCTCATGGCACTCGGCCGCGGCAGAGCCTCTTGCCGAAAAGGCAAACGTCCGGCTCCTTCTCCCACAAGGAAGGGCCCAGCCCTGAAAGCTCTTGCTGCTCTTCACGGTGCCTGGCACCCTATTTACAGGCACAACAGCAGTGGGGATCTGTGCTTTCCCAGAGACGCAACATCTCATGGCGCTCGGCCGCGGCAGAGCCTCTTGCCGAAAAGGCAAACGTCCGGCTCCTTCTCCCACAAGGCAGGGCCCAGCCCTGAAAGCTCTTGCTGCTCTTCACGGTGCCTTGGCGCCCTATCTACAGGCACAACAGCAGTGGGGCTCTGTGCTTTCCCAGAGACGCAACATCTCATGGCGCTCGGCCGCGGCAGAGCCTCTTGCCGAAAAGGCAAACGTCCGGCTCCTTCTCCCACAAGGCAGGGCCCAGCCCTGAAAGCTCTTGCTGCTCTTCACGGTGCCTTGGTGCCCTATCTCCAGGCACAGCAGCACTGGGGCTCTGTGCTTTCCCAGAGACGCAACATCTCATGGCGCTCGGCCGCGGCAGAGCCTCTTGCCGAAAAGGCAAACGTCCGGCTCCTTCTCCCACAGGGAAGGGCCCAGCCCTGAAAGCTCTTGCTGCTCTTCACTGTCCCTTGGCGCCCTATCTACAGGCACCACAGCAGTGGGGCTCTGTGCTTTCCCAGAGACGCAACATCTCATGGCGCTCGGCCGCGGCAGAGCCTCTTGCCGAAAAGGCAAACGTCCGGCTCCTTCTCCCACAAGGCAGGGCCCAGCCCTGAAAGCTCTTGCTGCTCTTCACGGTGCCTTGGCGCCCTATCTACAGGCACAACAGCAGCGGGGATCTGTGCTTTCCCAGAGACGCAACATCTCATGGCGCTCGGCCGCGGCAGAGCCTCTTGCCGAAAAGGCAAACGTCCGGCTCCTTCTCCCACAGGGAAGGGCCCAGCACTGAAAGCTCTTGCTGCTCTTCACTGTCCCTTGGCGCCCTATCTACAGGCACCACAGCAGTGGGGATCTGTGCTTTCCCAGAGACGCAACATCTCATGGCGCTCGGCCGCGGCCGAGCCTCTTGCCGAAAAGGCAAACGTCCGACTCCTTCTCCCACAAGGAAGGGCCCAGCCCTGAAAGCTCTTGCTGCTCTTCACAGTGCCTTGGCGCCCTATCTACAGGCACAACAGCAGTGGGGCTCTGTGCTTTCCCAGAGACGCAACATCTCATGGCGCTCGGCCGCGGCAGAGCCTCTTGCCGAAAAGGCAAACGTCCGGCTCCTTCTCCCACAAGGAAGGGCCCAGCCCTGAAAGCTCTTGCTGCTCTTCACGGTGCCTTGGCGCCCTATCTACAGGCACAGCAGCACTGGGGCTCTGTGCTTTCCCAGAGACGCAACATCTCATGGCGCTCGGCCGCGGCAGAGCCTCTTGCCGAAAAGGCAAACGTCCGGCTCCTTCTCCCACAAGGCAGGGCCCAGCCCTGAAAGCTCTTGCTGCTCTTCACCTACCCTTGGAACCCTATCTACAGGCACCACAGCAGTGGGGCTCTGTGCTTTCCCAGAGACGCAACATCTCATGAAGCTCGGCCACGGCAGAGCCTCTTGCCGAAAAGGCAAACGTCCGGCTCCTTCTCCCACAAGGCAGGGCCCAGCCCTGAAAGCTCTTGCTGCTCTTCATGGTGCCTTGGCACCCTATCTACAGGCACCACAGCACTGGGGATCTGTGCTTTCCCAGAGACGCAACATCTCATGGCGCTCGGCCGCGGCAGAGCCTCTTGCCGAAAAGGCAAACTTCCGGCTGCTTCTCCCACAAGGAAGGGCCCAGCCCTCAAAGCTCTTGCTGCTCTTCACGGTGCCTTGGCGCCCTATCTACAGGCACAACAGCAGTGGGGATCTGTGCTTTCCCAGAGACGCAACATCTCATGGTGCTCGGCCGCGGCAGAGCCTCTTGCCGAAAAGGCAAACATCCGGCTCCTTCTCTCACAAGGAAGGGCCCAGCCCTGAAAGCTCTTGCTGCTCTTCACGGTGCCTTGGCGCCCTATCTACAGGCACAACAGCAGTGGGGATCTGTGCTTTCCCAGAGACGCAACATCTCATGGTGCTCGGCCGCGGCAGAGCCTCTTGCCGAAAAGGCAAACGTCCGGCTCCTTCTCCCACAAGGAAGGGCCCAGCCCTGAAAGCTCTTGCTGCTCTTCACGGTGCCTTGGCACCCTATCTACAGGCACAACAGCACTGGGGATCTGTGCTTTCCCAGAGACGCAACATCTCATGGCGCTCGGCCGCGGCAGAGATTCTTGCCGAAAAGGCAAACGTCCGGCTCCTTCTCCCACAAGGAAGGGCCCAGCCCTGAAAGCTCTTGCTGCTCTTCACGGTGCCTTGGTGCCCTATCTACAGGCACAACAGCAGTGGGGCTCTGTGCTTTCCCAGAGACGCAACATCTCATGGCGCTCGGCCGCGGCAGTGCCTCTTGCCGAAAAGGCAAACGTCCGGCTCCTTCTCCCACAAGGCAGGGCCCAGCCCTGAAAGCTCTTGCTGCTCTTCACGGTGCCTTGGCGCCCTATCTCCAGGCACAACAGCACTGGGGATCTGTGCTTTCCCAGAGACGCAACATCTCATGGCGCTCGGCCGCGGCAGAGCCTCTTGCCGAAAAGGCAAACGTCCAGCTCCTTCTCCCACAAGGCAGGGCCCAGCCCTGAAAGCTGTTGCTGCTCTTCACTGTCCCTTGGCGCCCTATCTACAGGCACAATAGCAGTGGGGATCTGTGCTTTTCCAGAGACGCAACATCTCATGGCACTCGGCCGCGGCAGAGCCTCTTGCTGAAAAGGCAAACGTCCTGCTCCTTCTCCCACAAGGAAGGGCCCAGCCCTGAAAGCTCTTGCTGCTCTTCACGGTGCCTTGGCACCCTATCTACAGGCACCACAGCAGTGGGGCTCTGTGCTTTCCCAGAGACGCAACATCTCATGGCACTCGGCCGTGGCAGAGCCTCTTGCCGAAAAGGCAAACGTCCGGCTCCTTCTCCCACAAGGAAGGGCCCAGCCCTGAAAGCTCTTGCTGCTCTTCACGGTGCCTTGGCGCCCTATCTCCAGGCACAGAAGCACTGGGGATCTGTGCTTTCCCAGAGACGCAACATCTCATGGTGCTCGGCCGCGGCAGAGCCTCTTGCCGAAAAGGCAAACGTCCGGCTCCTTCTCCCACAAGGCAGGGCCCAGCCCTGAAAGCTCTTGCTGCTCTTCACGGTGCCTTGGCACCCTATCTACAGGCACCACAGCAGTGGGGATCTGTGCTTTCCCAGAGATGCAACATCTCATGGCGCTTGGCCGCGGCAGAGATTCTTGCCGAAAAGGCAAACGTCCGGCTCCTTCTCCCACAAGGAAGGGCCCAGCCCTGAAAGCTCTTGCTGCTCTTCACGGTGCCTTGGTGCCCTATCTACAGGCACAACAGCAGTGGGGCTCTGTGCTTTCCCAGAGACGCAACATCTCATGGCGCTCGGCCGCGGCAGAGCCTCTTGCCGAAAAGGCAAACGTCCGGCTCCTTCTCCCACAAGGCAGGGCCCAGCCCTGAAAGCTCTTGCTGCTCTTCACGGTGCCTTGGCGCCCTATCTCCAGGCACAACAGCACTGGGGATCTGTGCTTTCCCAGAGACGCAACATCTCATGGCGCTCGGCCGCGGCAGAGCCTCTTGCCGAAAAGGCAAATGTCCGGCTCCTTCTCCCACAAGGCAGGGCCCAGCCCTGAAAGCTCTTGCTGCTCTTCACGGTGCCTTGGTGCCCTATCTCCAGGCACAGCAGCACTGGGGCTCTGTGCTTTCCCAGAGACGCAACATCTCATGGCGCTCGGCCGCGGCAGAGCCTCTTGCCGAAAAGGCAAACGTCCGGCTCCTTCTCCCACAGGGAAGGGCCCAGCCCTGAAAGCTCTTGCTGCTCTTCACTGTCCCTTGGCGCCCTATCTACAGGCACCACAGCAGTGGGGCTCTGTGCTTTCCCAGAGACGCAACATCTCATGGCGCTCGGCCGCGGCAGAGCCTCTTGCCGAAAAGGCAAACGTCCGGCTCCTTCTCCCACAAGGCAGGGCCCAGCCCTGAAAGCTCTTGCTGCTCTTCACGGTGCCTTGGCGCCCTATCTACAGGCACAACAGCAGCGGGGATCTGTGCTTTCCCAGAGACGCAACATCTCATGGCGCTCGGCCGCGGCAGAGCCTCTTGCCGAAAAGGCAAACGTCCGGCTCCTTCTCCCACAGGGAAGGGCACAGCACTGAAAGCTCTTGCTGCTCTTCACTGTCCCTTGGCGCCCTATCTACAGGCACCACAGCAGTGGGGATCTGTACTTTCCCAGAGACGCAACATCTCATGGCGCTCGGCCGCGGCCGAGCCTCTTGCCGAAAAGGCAAACGTCCGGCTCCTTCTCCCACAAGGAAGGGCCCAGCCCTGAAAGCTCTTGCTGCTCTTCACGGTGCCTTGGCGCCCTATCTACAGGCACAACAGCAGTGGGGATCTGTGCTTTCCCAGAGACGCAACATCTCATGGCGCTCGGCCGCGGCAGAGCCTCTTGCCGAAAAGGCAAACGTCCGGCTCCTTCTCCCACAAGGAAGGGCCCAGCCCTGAAAGCTCTTGCTGCTCTTCACGGTGCCTTGGCGCCCTATCTACAGGCACAGCAGCACTGGGGCTCTGTGCTTTCCCAGAGACGCAACATCTCATGGCGCTCGGCCGCGGCAGAGCCTCTTGCCGAAAAGGCAAACGTCCGGCTCCTTCTCCCACAAGGCAGGGCCCAGCCCTGAAAGCTCTTGCTGCTCTTCACCTACCCTTGGAACCCTATCTACAGGCACCACAGCAGTGGGGCTCTGTGCTTTCCCAGAGACGCAACATCTCATGAAGCTCGGCCACGGCAGAGCCTCTTGCCGAAAAGGCAAACGTCCGGCTCCTTCTCCCACAAGGCAGGGCCCAGCCCTGAAAGCTCTTGCTGCTCTTCATGGTGCCTTGGCACACTATCTACAGGCACCACAGCACTGGGGATCTGTGCTTTCCCAGAGACGCAACATCTCATGGCGCTCGGCCGCGGCAGAGCCTCTTGCCGAAAAGGCAAACTTCCGGCTGCTTCTCCCACAAGGAAGGGCCCAGCCCTCAAAGCTCTTGCTGCTCTTCACGGTGCCTTGGCGCCCTATCTACAGGCACAACAGCAGTGGGGATCTGTGCTTTCCCAGAGACGCAACATCTCATGGTGCTCGGCCGCGGCAGAGCCTCTTGCCGAAAAGGCAAACGTCCGGCTCCTTCTCTCACAAGGAAGGGCCCAGCCCTGAAAGCTCTTGCTGCTCTTCACGGTGCCTTGGCGCCCTATCTACAGGCACAACAGCAGTGGGGATCTGTGCTTTCCCAGAGACGCAACATCTCATGGTGCTCGGCCGCGGCAGAGCCTCTTGCCGAAAAGGCAAACGTCCGGCTCCTTCTCCCACAAGGCAGGGCCCAGCCCTGAAAGCTCTTGCTGCTCTTCACGGTGCCTTGGCACCCTATCTACAGGCACAACAGCACTGGGGATCTGTGCTTTCCCAGAGACGCAACATCTCATGGCGCTCGGCCGCGGCAGAGATTCTTGCCGAAAAGGCAAACGTCCGGCTCCTTCTCCCACAAGGAAGGGCCCAGCCCTGAAAGCTCTTGCTGCTCTTCACGGTGCCTTGGTGCCCTATCTACAGGCACAACAGCAGTGGGGCTCTGTGCTTTCCCAGAGACGCAACATCTCATGGCGCTCGGCCGCGGCAGAGCCTCTTGCCGAAAAGGCAAACGTCCGGCTCCTTCTCCCACAAGGCAGGGCCCAGCCCTGAAAGCTCTTGCTGCTCTTCACGGTGCCTTGGCGCCCTATCTCCAGGCACAACAGCACTGGGGATCTGTGCTTTCCCAGAGACGCAACATCTCATGGCGCTCGGCCGCGGCAGAGCCTCTTGCCGAAAAGGCAAACGTCCGGCTCCTTCTCCCACAAGGCAGGGCCCAGCCCTGAAAGCTGTTGCTGCTCTTCACTGTCCCTTGGCGCCCTATCTACAGGCACAATAGCAGTGGGGATCTGTGCTTTTCCAGAGACGCAACATCTCATGGCACTCGGCCGCGGCAGAGCCTCTTGCTGAAAAGGCAAACGTCCTGCTCCTTCTCCCACAAGGAAGGGCCCAGCCCTGAAAGCTCTTGCTGCTCTTCACGGTGCCTTGGCACCCTATCTACAGGCACCACAGCAGTGGGGCTCTGTGCTTTCCCAGAGACGCAACATCTCATGGCACTCGGCCGCGGCAGAGCCTCTTGCCGAAAAGGCAAACGTCCTGCTCCTTCTCCCACAAGGAAGGGCCCAGCCCTGAAAGCTCTTGCTGCTCTTCACGGTGCCTTGGCGCCCTATCTCCAGGCACAGAAGCACTGGGGATCTGTGCTTTCCCAGAGACGCAACATCTCATGGTGCTCGGCCGCGGCAGAGCCTCTTGCCCAAAAGGCAAACGTCCGGCTCCTTCTCCCACAAGGCAGGGCCCAGCCCTGAAAGCTCTTGCTGCTCTTCACGGTGCCTTGGCACCCTATCTACAGGCACCACAGCAGTGGGGATCTGTGCTTTCCCAGAGACGCAACATCTCATGGCGCTTGGCCGCGGCAGAGATTCTTGCCGAAAAGGCAAACGTGCGGCTCCTTCTCCCACAAGGAAGGGCCCAGCCCTGAAAGCTCTTGCTGCTCTTCACGGTGCCTTGGTGCCCTATCTACAGGCACAACAGCAGTGGGGCTCTGTGCTTTCCCAGAGACGCAACATCTCATGGCGCTCGGCCGCGGCAGAGCCTCTTGCCGAAAAGGCAAACGTCCGGCTCCTTCTCCCACAAGGCAGGGCCCAGCCCTGAAAGCTCTTGCTGCTCTTCACGGTGCCTTGGCGCCCTATCTCCAGGCACAACAGCACTGGGGATCTGTGCTTTCCCAGAGACGCAACATCTCATGGCGCTCGGCCGCGGCAGAGCCTCTTGCCGAAAAGGCAAACGTCCGGCTCCTTCTCCCACAAGGCAGGGCCCAGCCCTGAAAGCTCTTGCTGCTCTTCACTGTCCCTTGGCGCCCTATCTACAGGCAGAACAGCAGTGGGGATCTGTGCTTTTCCAGAGACGCAACATCTCATGGCGCTCGGCCGCGGCAGAGCCTCTTGCCGAAAAGGCAAACGTCCGGCTCCTTCTCCCACAAGGAAGGGCCCAGCCCTGAAAGCTCTTGCTGCTCTTCACGGTGCCTTGGCACCCTATCTACAGGCACCACAGCAGTGGGGCTCTGTGCTTTCCCAGAGACGCAACATCTCATGGCGCTCGGCCGCGGCAGAGCCTCTTGCCGAAAAGGCAAACGTCCGGCTCCTTCTCCCACAAGGAAGGGCCCAGCCCTGAAAGCTCTTGCTGCTCTTCACGGTGCCTTGGCGCCCTATCTCCAGGCACAGAAGCACTGGTGATCTGTGCTTTCCCAGAGACGCAACATCTCATGGCGCTCGGCCGCGGCAGAGCCTCTTGCCGAAAAGGCAAACGTCCGGCTCCTTCTCCCACAAGGCAGGGCCCAGCCCTGAAAGATGTTGCTGCTCTTCACTGTCCCTTGGCGCCCTATCTACAGGCACAACAGCAGTGGGGATCTGTGCTTTTCCAGAGACGCAACATCTCATGGCACTCGGCCGCGGCAGAGCCTCTTGCCGAAAAGGCAAACGTCCTGCTCCTTCTCCCACAAGGAAGGGCCCAGCCCTGAAAGCTCTTGCTGCTCTTCACGGTGCCTTGGCACCCTATCTACAGGCACCACAGCACTGGGGATCTGTGCTTTCCCAGAGACGCAACATCTCATGGCACTCGGCCGCGGCAGAGCCTCTTGCCGAAAAGGCAAACGTCCTGCTCCTTCTCCCACAAGGAAGGGCCCAGCCCTGAAAGCTCTTGCTGCTCTTCACGGTGCCTTGGCGCCCTATCTCCAGGCACAGAAGCACTGGGGATCTGTGCTTTCCCAGAGACGCAACATCTCATGGCGCTCGGCCGCGGCAGAGCCTCTTGCCGAAAAGGCAAACGTCCGGCTCCTTCTCCCACAAGGAAGGGCCCAGCCCTGAAAGCTCTTGCTGCTCTTTACGGTGCCTTGGCGACCTGTCTACAGGCACAACAGCAGTGGGGATCTGTGCTTTCCCAGAGACGCAACATCTCATGGCGCTCGGCCGCGGCAGAGCCTCTTGCCGAAAAGGCAAACGTCCGGCTCCTTCTCCCACAGGGAAGGGCCCAGCCCTGAAAGCTCTTGCTGCTCTTCACTGTCCCTTGGCGCCCTATCTACAGGCACCACAGCAGTGGGGCTCTGTGCTTTCCCAGAGACGCAACATCTCATGGCACTCGGCCGCGGCAGAGCCTCTTGCCGAAAAGGCAAACGTCCGGCTCCTTCTCCCACAAGGCAGGGCCCAGCCCTGAAAGCTCTTGCTGCTCTTCACGGTGCCTTGGCGCCCTATCTACAGGCACAACAGCAGCGGGGATCTGTGCTTTCCCAGAGACGCAACATCTCATGGCGCTCGGCCGCGGCAGAGCCTCTTGCCGAAAAGGCAAACGTCCGGCTCCTTCTCCCACAGGGAAGGGCCCAGCCCTGAAAGCTCTTGCTGCTCTTCACTGTCCCTTGGCGCCCTATCTACAGGCACCACAGCAGTGGGGATCTGTGCTTTCCCAGAGACGCAACATCTCATGGCGCTCGGCCGCGGCCGAGCCTCTTGCCGAAAAGGCAAACGTCCGGCTCCTTCTCCCACAAGGAAGGGCCCAGCCCTGAAAGCTCTTGCTGCTCTTCACGGTGCCTGGCACCCTATTTACAGGCACAACAGCAGTGGGGATCTGTGCTTTCCCAGAGACGCAACATCTCATGGCGCTCGGCCGCGGCAGAGCCTCTTGCCGAAAAGGCAAACGTCCGGCTCCTTCTCCCACAAGGCAGGGCCCAGCCCTGAAAGCTCTTGCTGCTCTTCACGGTGCCTTGGCGCCCTATCTACAGGCACAACAGCAGTGGGGCTCTGTGCTTTCCCAGAGACGCAACATCTCATGGTGCTCGGCCGCGGCAGAGCCTCTTTCCGAAAAGGCAAACGTCCGGCTCCTTCTCCCACAAGGCAGGGCCCAGCCCTGGAAGCTCTTGCTGCTCTTCACCAACCCTTGGAACCCTATCTACAGGCACAACAGCAGTGGGGATCTGTGCTTTCCCAGAGACGCAACATCTCATGGCGCTCGGCCGCGGCAGAGCCTCTTGCCGAAAAGGCAAACGTCCGGCTCCTTCTCCCACAAGGCAGGGCCCAGCCCTGAAAGCTCTTGCTGCTCTTCACTGTCCCTTGGCGCCCTATCTACAGGCACAACAGCAGTGGGGATCTGTGCTTTTCCAGAGACGCAACATCTCATGGCACTCGGCCGCGGCAGAGCCTCTTGCCGAAAAGGCAAACGTCCTGCTCCTTCTCCCACAAGGAAGGGCCCAGCCCTGAAAGCTCTTGCTGCTCTTCACGGTGCCTTGGCACCCTATCTACAGGCACCACAGCACTGGGGATCTGTGCTTTCCCAGAGACGCAACATCTCATGGCACTCGGCCGCGGCAGAGCCTCTTGCCGAAAAGGCAAACGTCCTGCTCCTTCTCCCACAAGGAAGGGCCCAGCCCTGAAAGCTCTTGCTGCTCTTCACGGTGCCTTGGCGCCCTATCTCCAGGCACAGAAGCACTGGGGATCTGTGCTTTCCCAGAGACGCAACATCTCATGGCGCTCGGCCGCGGCAGAGCCTCTTGCCGAAAAGGCAAACGTCCGGCTCCTTCTCCCACAAGGAAGGGCCCAGCCCTGAAAGCTCTTGCTGCTCTTTACGGTGCCTTGGCGACCTGTCTACAGGCACAACAGCAGTGGGGATCTGTGCTTTCCCAGAGACGCAACATCTCATGGCGCTCGGCCGCGGCAGAGCCTCTTGCCGAAAAGGCAAACGTCCGGCTCCTTCTCCCACAGGGAAGGGCCCAGCCCTGAAAGCTCTTGCTGCTCTTCACTGTCCCTTGGCGCCCTATCTACAGGCACCACAGCAGTGGGGCTCTGTGCTTTCCCAGAGACGCAACATCTCATGGCACTCGGCCGCGGCAGAGCCTCTTGCCGAAAAGGCAAACGTCCGGCTCCTTCTCCCACAAGGCAGGGCCCAGCCCTGAAAGCTCTTGCTGCTCTTCACGGTGCCTTGGCGCCCTATCTACAGGCACAACAGCAGCGGGGATCTGTGCTTTCCCAGAGACGCAACATCTCATGGCGCTCGGCCGCGGCAGAGCCTCTTGCCGAAAAGGCAAACGTCCGGCTCCTTCTCCCACAGGGAAGGGCCCAGCCCTGAAAGCTCTTGCTGCTCTTCACTGTCCCTTGGCGCCCTATCTACAGGCACCACAGCAGTGGGGATCTGTGCTTTCCCAGAGACGCAACATCTCATGGCGCTCGGCCGCGGCCGAGCCTCTTGCCGAAAAGGCAAACGTCCGGCTCCTTCTCCCACAAGGAAGGGCCCAGCCCTGAAAGCTCTTGCTGCTCTTCACGGTGCCTGGCACCCTATTTACAGGCACAACAGCAGTGGGGATCTGTGCTTTCCCAGAGACGCAACATCTCATGGCGCTCGGCCGCGGCAGAGCCTCTTGCCGAAAAGGCAAACGTCCGGCTCCTTCTCCCACAAGGCAGGGCCCAGCCCTGAAAGCTCTTGCTGCTCTTCACGGTGCCTTGGCGCCCTATCTACAGGCACAACAGCAGTGGGGCTCTGTGCTTTCCCAGAGACGCAACATCTCATGGTGCTCGGCCGCGGCAGAGCCTCTTTCCGAAAAGGCAAACGTCCGGCTCCTTCTCCCACAAGGCAGGGCCCAGCCCTGGAAGCTCTTGCTGCTCTTCACCAACCCTTGGAACCCTATCTACAGGCACAACAGCAGTGGGGATCTGTGCTTTCCCAGAGACGCAACATCTCATGGCGCTCGGCCGCGGCAGAGCCTCTTGCCGAAAAGGCAAACGTCCGGCTCCTTCTCCCACAAGGCAGGGCCCAGCCCTGAAAGCTCTTGCTGCTCTTCATGGTGCCTTGGCACCCTATCTACAGGCACCACAGCAGTGGGGATCTGTGCTTTCCCAGAGACGCAACATCTCATGGCGCTCGGCCGCGGCAGAGCCTCTTGCCGAAAAGGCAAACGTCCGGCTCCTTCTCTCACAAGGAAGGGCCCAGCCCTCAAAGCTCTTGCTGCTCTTCACGGTGCCTTGGCGCCCTATCTACAGGCACAACAGCAGTGGGGATCTGTGCTTTCCCAGAGACGCAACATCTCATGGTGCTCGGCCGCGGCAGAGTCTCTTGCCGAAAAGGCAAACGTCCGGCTCCTTCTCCCACAAGGCAGGGCCCAGCCCTGAAAGCTCTTGCTGCTCCTCACGGTGCCTTGGCGCCCTATCTACAGGCACCATAGCAGTGGGGATCTGTGCTTTCCCAGAGACGCAACATCTCATGGCGCTCGGCCGCGGCAGAGATTCTTGCCGAAAAGGCAAACGTCCGGCTCCTTCTCCCACAAGGCAGGGCCCAGCCCTGAAAGCTCTTGCTGCTCTTCACGGTGCCTTGGTGCCCTATCTACAGGCACAACAGCAGTGGGGCTCTGTGCTTTCCCAGAGACGCAACATCTCATGGCGCTCGGCCGCGGCAGAGCCTCTTGCCGAAAAGGCAAACGTCCGGCTCCTTCTCCCACAAGGCAGGGCCCAGACCTGAAAGCTCTTGCTGCTCTTCACGGTGCCTTGGCGCCCTATCTCCAGGCACAACAGCAGTGGGGATCTGTGCTTTCCCAGAGACGCAACATCTCATGGCGCTCGGCCGCGGCAGAGCCTCTTGCCGAAAAGGCAAACGTCCGGCTCCTTCTCCCACAAGGCAGGGCCCAGCCCTGAAAGCTGTTGCTGCTCTTCACTGTCCCTTGGCGCCCTATCTACAGGCACAACAGCAGTGGGGATCTGTGCTTTTCCAGAGACGCAACATCTCATGGCACTCGGCCGCGGCAGAGCCTCTTGCCGAAAAGGCAAACGTCCTGCTCCTTCTCCCACAAGGAAGGGCCCAGCCCTGAAAGCTCTTGCTGCTCTTCACGGTGCCTTGGCACCCTATCTACAGGCACCACAGCAGTGGGGCTCTGTGCTTTCCCAGAGACGCAACATCTCATGGCACTCGGCCGCGGCAGAGCCTCTTGCCGAAAAGGCAAACGTCCGGCTCCTTCTCCCACAAGGAAGGGCCCAGCCCTGAAAGCTCTTGCTGCTCTTTACGGTGTCTTGGCGACCTGTCTACAGGCACAACAGCAGTGGGGATCTGTGCTTTCCCAGAGACGCAACATCTCATGGCGCTCGGCCGCGGCAGAGCCTCTTGCCGAAAAGGCAAACGTCCGGCTCCTTCTCCCACAGGGAAGGGCCCAGCCCTGAAAGCTCTTGCTGCTCTTCACTGTCCCTTGGCGCCCTATCTACAGGCACCACAGCAGTGGGGCTCTGTGCTTTCCCAGAGACGCAACATCTCATGGCACTCGGCCGCGGCAGAGCCTCTTGCCGAAAAGGCAAACGTCCGGCTCCTTCTCCCACAAGGCAGGGCCCAGCCCTGAAAGCTCTTGCTGCTCTTCACGGTGCCTTGGCGCCCTATCTACAGGCACAACAGCAGCGGGGATCTGTGCTTTCCCAGAGACGCAACATCTCATGGCGCTCGGCCGCGGCAGAGCCTCTTGCCGAAAAGGCAAACGTCCGGCTCCTTCTCCCACAAGGCAGGGCCCAGCCCTGAAAGCTCTTGCTGCTCTTCACGGTGCCTTGGCGCCCTATCTCCAGGCACAACAGCACTGGGGATCTGTGCTTTCCCAGAGACGCAACATCTCATGGCGCTCGGCCGCGGCAGAGCCTCTTGCCGAAAAGGCAAACGTCCGGCTCCTTCTCCCACAAGGCAGGGCCCAGCCCTGAAAGCTGTTGCTGCTCTTCACTGTCCCTTGGCGCCCTATCTACAGGCACAATAGCAGTGGGGATCTGTGCTTTTCCAGAGACGCAACATCTCATGGCACTCGGCCGCGGCAGAGCCTCTTGCTGAAAAGGCAAACGTCCTGCTCCTTCTCCCACAAGGAAGGGCCCAGCCCTGAAAGCTCTTGCTGCTCTTCACGGTGCCTTGGCACCCTATCTACAGGCACCACAGCAGTGGGGCTCTGTGCTTTCCCAGAGACGCAACATCTCATGGCACTCGGCCGCGGCAGAGCCTCTTGCCGAAAAGGCAAACGTCCTGCTCCTTCTCCCACAAGGAAGGGCCCAGCCCTGAAAGCTCTTGCTGCTCTTCACGGTGCCTTGGCGCCCTATCTCCAGGCACAGAAGCACTGGGGATCTGTGCTTTCCCAGAGACGCAACATCTCATGGTGCTCGGCCGCGGCAGAGCCTCTTGCCCAAAAGGCAAACGTCCGGCTCCTTCTCCCACAAGGCAGGGCCCAGCCCTGAAAGCTCTTGCTGCTCTTCACGGTGCCTTGGCACCCTATCTACAGGCACCACAGCAGTGGGGATCTGTGCTTTCCCAGAGACGCAACATCTCATGGCGCTTGGCCGCGGCAGAGATTCTTGCCGAAAAGGCAAACGTGCGGCTCCTTCTCCCACAAGGAAGGGCCCAGCCCTGAAAGCTCTTGCTGCTCTTCACGGTGCCTTGGTGCCCTATCTACAGGCACAACAGCAGTGGGGCTCTGTGCTTTCCCAGAGACGCAACATCTCATGGCGCTCGGCCGCGGCAGAGCCTCTTGCCGAAAAGGCAAACGTCCGGCTCCTTCTCCCACAAGGCAGGGCCCAGCCCTGAAAGCTCTTGCTGCTCTTCACGGTGCCTTGGCGCCCTATCTCCAGGCACAACAGCACTGGGGATCTGTGCTTTCCCAGAGACGCAACATCTCATGGCGCTCGGCCGCGGCAGAGCCTCTTGCCGAAAAGGCAAACGTCCGGCTCCTTCTCCCACAAGGCAGGGCCCAGCCCTGAAAGCTCTTGCTGCTCTTCACTGTCCCTTGGCGCCCTATCTACAGGCAGAACAGCAGTGGGGATCTGTGCTTTTCCAGAGACGCAACATCTCATGGCGCTCGGCCGCGGCAGAGCCTCTTGCCGAAAAGGCAAACGTCCGGCTCCTTCTCCCACAAGGAAGGGCCCAGCCCTGAAAGCTCTTGCTGCTCTTCACGGTGCCTTGGCACCCTATCTACAGGCACCACAGCAGTGGGGCTCTGTGCTTTCCCAGAGACGCAACATCTCATGGCGCTCGGCCGCGGCAGAGCCTCTTGCCGAAAAGGCAAACGTCCGGCTCCTTCTCCCACAAGGAAGGGCCCAGCCCTGAAAGCTCTTGCTGCTCTTCACGGTGCCTTGGCGCCCTATCTCCAGGCACAGAAGCACTGGTGATCTGTGCTTTCCCAGAGACGCAACATCTCATGGCGCTCGGCCGCGGCAGAGCCTCTTGCCGAAAAGGCAAACGTCCGGCTCCTTCTCCCACAAGGCAGGGCCCAGCCCTGAAAGATGTTGCTGCTCTTCACTGTCCCTTGGCGCCCTATCTACAGGCACAACAGCAGTGGGGATCTGTGCTTTTCCAGAGACGCAACATCTCATGGCACTCGGCCGCGGCAGAGCCTCTTGCCGAAAAGGCAAACGTCCTGCTCCTTCTCCCACAAGGAAGGGCCCAGCCCTGAAAGCTCTTGCTGCTCTTCACGGTGCCTTGGCACCCTATCTACAGGCACCACAGCACTGGGGATCTGTGCTTTCCCAGAGACGCAACATCTCATGGCACTCGGCCGCGGCAGAGCCTCTTGCCGAAAAGGCAAACGTCCTGCTCCTTCTCCCACAAGGAAGGGCCCAGCCCTGAAAGCTCTTGCTGCTCTTCACGGTGCCTTGGCGCCCTATCTCCAGGCACAGAAGCACTGGGGATCTGTGCTTTCCCAGAGACGCAACATCTCATGGCGCTCGGCCGCGGCAGAGCCTCTTGCCGAAAAGGCAAACGTCCGGCTCCTTCTCCCACAAGGAAGGGCCCAGCCCTGAAAGCTCTTGCTGCTCTTTACGGTGCCTTGGCGACCTGTCTACAGGCACAACAGCAGTGGGGATCTGTGCTTTCCCAGAGACGCAACATCTCATGGCGCTCGGCCGCGGCAGAGCCTCTTGCCGAAAAGGCAAACGTCCGGCTCCTTCTCCCACAGGGAAGGGCCCAGCCCTGAAAGCTCTTGCTGCTCTTCACTGTCCCTTGGCGCCCTATCTACAGGCACCACAGCAGTGGGGCTCTGTGCTTTCCCAGAGACGCAACATCTCATGGCACTCGGCCGCGGCAGAGCCTCTTGCCGAAAAGGCAAACGTCCGGCTCCTTCTCCCACAAGGCAGGGCCCAGCCCTGAAAGCTCTTGCTGCTCTTCACGGTGCCTTGGCGCCCTATCTACAGGCACAACAGCAGCGGGGATCTGTGCTTTCCCAGAGACGCAACATCTCATGGCGCTCGGCCGCGGCAGAGCCTCTTGCCGAAAAGGCAAACGTCCGGCTCCTTCTCCCACAGGGAAGGGCCCAGCCCTGAAAGCTCTTGCTGCTCTTCACTGTCCCTTGGCGCCCTATCTACAGGCACCACAGCAGTGGGGATCTGTGCTTTCCCAGAGACGCAACATCTCATGGCGCTCGGCCGCGGCCGAGCCTCTTGCCGAAAAGGCAAACGTCCGGCTCCTTCTCCCACAAGGAAGGGCCCAGCCCTGAAAGCTCTTGCTGCTCTTCACGGTGCCTGGCACCCTATTTACAGGCACAACAGCAGTGGGGATCTGTGCTTTCCCAGAGACGCAACATCTCATGGCGCTCGGCCGCGGCAGAGCCTCTTGCCGAAAAGGCAAACGTCCGGCTCCTTCTCCCACAAGGCAGGGCCCAGCCCTGAAAGCTCTTGCTGCTCTTCACGGTGCCTTGGCGCCCTATCTACAGGCACAACAGCAGTGGGGCTCTGTGCTTTCCCAGAGACGCAACATCTCATGGTGCTCGGCCGCGGCAGAGCCTCTTTCCGAAAAGGCAAACGTCCGGCTCCTTCTCCCACAAGGCAGGGCCCAGCCCTGGAAGCTCTTGCTGCTCTTCACCAACCCTTGGAACCCTATCTACAGGCACAACAGCAGTGGGGATCTGTGCTTTCCCAGAGACGCAACATCTCATGGAGCTCGGCCGCGGCAGAGCCTCTTGCCGAAAAGGCAAACGTCCGGCTCCTTCTCCCACAAGGCAGGGCCCAGCCCTGAAAGCTCTTGCTGCTCTTCATGGTGCCTTGGCACCCTATCTACAGGCACCACAGCAGTGGGGATCTGTGCTTTCCCAGAGACGCAACATCTCATGGCGCTCGGCCGCGGCAGAGCCTCTTGCCGAAAAGGCAAACGTCCGGCTCCTTCTCTCACAAGGAAGGGCCCAGCCCTCAAAGCTCTTGCTGCTCTTCACGGTGCCTTGGCGCCCTATCTACAGGCACAACAGCAGTGGGGATCTGTGCTTTCCCAGAGACGCAACATCTCATGGTGCTCGGCCGCGGCAGAGTCTCTTGCCGAAAAGGCAAACGTCCGGCTCCTTCTCCCACAAGGCAGGGCCCAGCCCTGAAAGCTCTTGCTGCTCCTCACGGTGCCTTGGCGCCCTATCTACAGGCACCATAGCAGTGGGGATCTGTGCTTTCCCAGAGACGCAACATCTCATGGCGCTCGGCCGCGGCAGAGATTCTTGCCGAAAAGGCAAACGTCCGGCTCCTTCTCCCACAAGGCAGGGCCCAGCCCTGAAAGCTCTTGCTGCTCTTCACGGTGCCTTGGTGCCCTATCTACAGGCACAACAGCAGTGGGGCTCTGTGCTTTCCCAGAGACGCAACATCTCATGGCGCTCGGCCGCGGCAGAGCCTCTTGCCGAAAAGGCAAACGTCCGGCTCCTTCTCCCACAAGGCAGGGCCCAGACCTGAAAGCTCTTGCTGCTCTTCACGGTGCCTTGGCGCCCTATCTCCAGGCACAACAGCAGTGGGGATCTGTGCTTTCCCAGAGACGCAACATCTCATGGCGCTCGGCCGCGGCAGAGCCTCTTGCCGAAAAGGCAAACGTCCGGCTCCTTCTCCCACAAGGCAGGGCCCAGCCCTGAAAGCTGTTGCTGCTCTTCACTGTCCCTTGGCGCCCTATCTACAGGCACAACAGCAGTGGGGATCTGTGCTTTTCCAGAGACGCAACATCTCATGGCACTCGGCCGCGGCAGAGCCTCTTGCCGAAAAGGCAAACGTCCTGCTCCTTCTCCCACAAGGAAGGGCCCAGCCCTGAAAGCTCTTGCTGCTCTTCACGGTGCCTTGGCACCCTATCTACAGGCACCACAGCAGTGGGGCTCTGTGCTTTCCCAGAGACGCAACATCTCATGGCACTCGGCCGCGGCAGAGCCTCTTGCCGAAAAGGCAAACGTCCGGCTCCTTCTCCCACAAGGAAGGGCCCAGCCCTGAAAGCTCTTGCTGCTCTTTACGGTGTCTTGGCGACCTGTCTACAGGCACAACAGCAGTGGGGATCTGTGCTTTCCCAGAGACGCAACATCTCATGGCGCTCGGCCGCGGCAGAGCCTCTTGCCGAAAAGGCAAACGTCCGGCTCCTTCTCCCACAGGGAAGGGCCCAGCCCTGAAAGCTCTTGCTGCTCTTCACTGTCCCTTGGCGCCCTATCTACAGGCACCACAGCAGTGGGGCTCTGTGCTTTCCCAGAGACGCAACATCTCATGGCACTCGGCCGCGGCAGAGCCTCTTGCCGAAAAGGCAAACGTCCGGCTCCTTCTCCCACAAGGCAGGGCCCAGCCCTGAAAGCTCTTGCTGCTCTTCACGGTGCCTTGGCGCCCTATCTACAGGCACAACAGCAGCGGGGATCTGTGCTTTCCCAGAGACGCAACATCTCATGGCGCTCGGCCGCGGCAGAGCCTCTTGCCGAAAAGGCAAACGTCCGGCTCCTTCTCCCACAGGGAAGGGCCCAGCCCTGAAAGCTCTTGCTGCTCTTCACTGTCCCTTGGCGCCCTATCTACAGGCACCACAGCAGTGGGGATCTGTGCTTTCCCAGAGACGCAACATCTCATGGCGCTCGGCCGCGGCCGAGCCTCTTGCCGAAAAGGCAAACGTCCGGCTCCTTCTCCCACAAGGCAGGGCCCAGCCCTGAAAGCTCTTGCTGCTCTTCACGGTGCCTTGGCGCCCTATCTACAGGCACAACAGCAGTGGGGCTCTGTGCTTTCCCAGAGACGCAACATCTCATGGCGCTCGGCCGCGGCAGAGCCTCTTGCCGAAAAGGCAAACGTCCGGCTCCTTCTCCCACAAGGAAGGGCCCAGCCCTGAAAGCTCTTGCTGCTCTTCACGGTGCCTTGGCGCCCTATCTACAGGCACAGCAGCACTGGGGCTCTGTGCTTTCCCAGAGACGCAACATCTCATGGCACTCGGCCGCGGCAGAGCCTCTTGCCGAAAAGGCAAACGTCCGGCTCCTTCTCCCACAAGGAAGGGCCCAGCCCTGAAAGCTCTTGCTGCTCTTCACGGTGCCTGGCACCCTATTTACAGGCACAACAGCAGTGGGGATCTGTGCTTTCCCAGAGACGCAACATCTCATGGCGCTCGGCCGCGGCAGAGCCTCTTGCCGAAAAGGCAAACGTCCGGCTCCTTCTCCCACAAGGCAGGGCCCAGCCCTGAAAGCTCTTGCTGCTCTTCACGGTGCCTTGGTGCCCTATCTACAGGCACAACAGCAGTGGGGCTCTGTGCTTTCCCAGAGACGCAACATCTCATGGCGCTCAGCCGCGGCAGAGCCTCTTGCCGAAAAGGCAAACGTCCGGCTCCTTCTCCCACAAGGAAGGGCCCAGCCCTGAAAGCTCTTGCTGCTCTTCACGGTGCCTTGGTGCTCTATCTCCAGGCACAGCAGCAGTGGGGCTCTGTGCTTTCCCAGAGACGCAACATCTCATGGCGCTCGGCCGCGGCAGAGCCTCTTTCCGAAAAGGCAAACGTCCGGCTCCTTCTCCCACAAGGCAGGGCCCAGCCCTGAAAGCTCTTGCTGCTCTTCACCTACCCTTGGAACCCTATCTACAGGCACAACAGCAGTGGGGCTCTGTGCTTTCCCAGAGACGCAACATCTCATGGAGCTCGGCCGCGGCAGAGCCTCTTGCCGAAAAGGCAAACGTCCGGCTCCTTCTCCCACAAGGCAGGGCCCAGCCCTGAAAGCTCTTGCTGCTCTTCATGGTGCCTTGGCACCCTATCTACAGGCACAACAGCAGTGGGGATCTGTGCTTTCCCAGAGACGCAACATCTCATGGTGCTCGGCCGCGGCAGAGTCTCTTGCCGAAAAGGCAAACGTCCGGCTCCTTCTCCCACAAGGCAGGGCCCAGCCCTGAAAGCTCTTGCTGCTCCTCACGGTGCCTTGGCGCCCTATCTACAGGCACCATAGCAGTGGGGATCTGTGCTTTCCCAGAGACGCAACATCTCATGGCGCTCGGCCGCGGCAGAGATTCTTGCCGAAAAGGCAAACGTCCGGCTCCTTCTCCCACAAGGAAGGGCCCAGCCCTGAAAGCTCTTGCTGCTCTTCACGGTGCCTTGGTGCCCTATCTACAGGCACAACAGCAGTGGGGCTCTGTGCTTTCCCAGAGACGCAACATCTCATGGCGCTCGGCCGCGGCAGAGCCTCTTGCAGAAAAGGCAAACGTCCGGCTCCTTCTCCCACAAGGAAGGGCCCAGACCTGAAAGCTCTTGCTGCTCTTCACGGTGCCTTGGCGCCCTATCTCCAGGCACAACAGCAGTGGGGATCTGTGCTTTCCCAGAGACGCAACATCTCATGGCGCTCGGCCGCGGCAGAGCCTCTTGCCGAAAAGGCAAACGTCCGGCTCCTTCTCCCACAAGGCAGGGCCCAGCCCTGAAAGCTGTTGCTGCTCTTCACTGTCCCTTGGCGCCCTATCTACAGGCACCACAGCAGTGGGGATCTGTGCTTTTCCAGAGACGCAACATCTCATGGCACTCGGCCGCGGCAGAGCCTCTTGCCGAAAAGGCAAACGTCCTGCTCCTTCTCCCACAAGGAAGGGCCCAGCCCTGAAAGCTCTTGCTGCTCTTCACGGTGCCTTGGCACCCTATCTACAGGCACCACAGCAGTGGGGCTCTGTGCTTTCCCAGAGACGCAACATCTCATGGCACTTGGCCGCGGCAGAGCCTCTTGCCGAAAAGGCAAACGTCCTGCTCCTTCTCCCACAAGGAAGGGCCCAGCCCTGAAAGCTCTTGCTGCTCTTCACGGTGCCTTGGCGCCCTATCTCCAGGCACAGAAGCACTGGGGCTCTGTGCTTTCCCAGAGACGCAACATCTCATGGCGCTCGGCCGCGGCAGAGCCTCTTGCCGAAAAGGCAAACGTCCGGCTCCTTCTCCCACAAGGAAGGGCCCAGCCCTGAAAGCTCTTGCTGCTCTTTACGGTGCCTTGGCGACCTGTCTACAGGCACAACAGCAGTGGGGCTCTGTGCTTTCCCAGAGACGCAACATCTCATGGTGCTCGGCCGCGGCAGAGCCTCTTGCCGAAAAGGCAAACGTCCGGCTCCTTCTCCCACAAGGAAGGGCCCAGCCCTGAAAGCTCTTGCTGCTCTTCACGGTGCCTTGGCGCCCTATCTACAGGCACAACAGCAGCGGGGATCTGTGCTTTCCCAGAGACGCAACATCTCATGGCGCTCGGCCGCGGCAGAGCCTCTTGCCAAAAAGGCAAACGTCCGGCTCCTTCTCCCACAAGGCAGGGCCCAGCCCTGAAAGCTCTTGCTGCTCTTCACGGTGCCTTGGCGCCCTGTCTACAGGCACAACAGCAGTGGGGATCTGTGCTTTCCCAGAGACGCAACATCTCATGGCGCTCGGCCGCGGCAGAGCCTCTTGCCGAAAAGGCAAACGTCCGGCTCCTTCTCCCACAGGGAAGGGCCCAGCCCTGAAAGCTCTTGCTGCTCTTCACTGTCCCTTGGCGCCCTATCTACAGGCACCACAGCAGTGGGGATCTGTGCTTTCCCAGAGACGCAACATCTCATGGCGCTCGGCCGCGGTCGAGCCTCATGCCGAAAAGGCAAACGTCCGGCTCCTTCTCCCACAAGGCAGGGCCCAGCCCTGAAAGCTCTTGCTGCTCTTCACGGTGCCTTGGCGCCCTATCTACAGGCACAACAGCAGTGGGGCTCTGTGCTTTCCCAGAGACGCAACATCTCATGGTGCTCGGCCGCGGCAGAGCCTCTTGCCGAAAAGGCAAACGTCCGGCTCCTTCTCCCACAAGGAAGGGCCCAGCCCTGAAAGCTCTTGCTGCTCTTCACGGTGCCTTGGAAGCCTATCTACAGGCACAGCAGCACTGGGGCTCTGTGCCTTCCCAGAGACGCAACATCTCATGGCACTCGGCCGCGGCAGAGCCTCTAGCCGAAAAGGCAAACGTCCTGCTCCTTCTCCCACAAGGAAGGGCCCAGCCCTGAAAGCTCTTGCTGCTCTTCACGGTGCCTTGGCGCCCTATCTCCAGGCACAGCAGCACTGGGGATCTGTGCTTTCCCAGAGACGCAACATCTCATGGCGCTCGGCCGCGGCAGAGCCTCTTGCCGAAAAGGCAAACGTCCGGCTCCTTCTCCCACAGGGAAGGGCCCAGCCCTGAAAGCTCTTGCTGCTCTTCACTGTCCCTTGGCGCCCTATCTACAGGCACCACAGCAGTGGGGATCTGTGCTTTCCCAGAGACGCAACATCTCATGGCGCTCGGCCGCGGCAGAGCCTCTTGCCGAAAAGGCAAACGTCCGGCTCCTTCTCCCACAAGGCAGGGCCCAGCCCTGAAAGCTCTTGCTGCTCTTCACGGTGCCTTGGTGCCCTATCTACAGGCACAACAGCAGTGGGGCTCTGTGCTTTCCCAGAGACGCAACATCTCATGGCGCTCGGCCGCGGCAGAGCCTCTTGCCGAAAAGGCAAACGTCCGGCTCCTTCTCCCACAAGGAAGGGCCCAGCCCTGAAAGCTCTTGCTGCTCTTCACGGTGCCTTGGTGCCCTATCTCCAGGCACAGCAGCAGTGGGGCTCTGTGCTTTCCCAGAGACGCAACATCTCATGGCGCTCGGCCGCGGCAGAGCCTCTTGCCGAAAAGGCAAACGTCCGGCTCCTTCTCCCACAAGGAAGGGCCCAGCCCTGAAAGCTCTTGCTGCTCTTCACGGTGCCTTGGCGCCCTATCTACAGGCACAGCAGCACTGGGGCTCTGTGCTTTCCCAGAGACGCAACATCTCATGGCGCTCGGCCGCGGCAGAGCCTCTTGCCGAAAAGGCAAACGTCCGGCTCCTTCTCCCACAAGGCAGGGCCCAGCCCTGAAAGCTCTTGCTGCTCTTCACCTACCCTTGGAACCCTATCTACAGGCACCACAGCAGTGGGGCTCTGTGCTTTCCCAGAGACGCAACATCTCATGAAGCTCGGCCACGGCAGAGCCTCTTGCCGAAAAGGCAAACGTCCGGCTCCTTCTCCCACAAGGCAGGGCCCAGCCCTGAAAGCTCTTGCTGCTCTTCATGGTGCCTTGGCACACTATCTACAGGCACCACAGCACTGGGGATCTGTGCTTTCCCAGAGACGCAACATCTCATGGCGCTCGGCCGCGGCAGAGCCTCTTGCCGAAAAGGCAAACTTCCGGCTGCTTCTCCCACAAGGAAGGGCCCAGCCCTCAAAGCTCTTGCTGCTCTTCACGGTGCCTTGGCGCCCTATCTACAGGCACAACAGCAGTGGGGATCTGTGCTTTCCCAGAGACGCAACATCTCATGGTGCTCGGCCGCGGCAGAGCCTCTTGCCGAAAAGGCAAACGTCCGGCTCCTTCTCTCACAAGGAAGGGCCCAGCCCTGAAAGCTCTTGCTGCTCTTCACGGTGCCTTGGCGCCCTATCTACAGGCACAACAGCAGTGGGGATCTGTGCTTTCCCAGAGACGCAACATCTCATGGTGCTCGGCCGCGGCAGAGCCTCTTGCCGAAAAGGCAAACGTCCGGCTCCTTCTCCCACAAGGCAGGGCCCAGCCCTGAAAGCTCTTGCTGCTCTTCACGGTGCCTTGGCACCCTATCTACAGGCACAACAGCACTGGGGATCTGTGCTTTCCCAGAGACGCAACATCTCATGGCGCTCGGCCGCGGCAGAGATTCTTGCCGAAAAGGCAAACGTCCGGCTCCTTCTCCCACAAGGAAGGGCCCAGCCCTGAAAGCTCTTGCTGCTCTTCACGGTGCCTTGGTGCCCTATCTACAGGCACAACAGCAGTGGGGCTCTGTGCTTTCCCAGAGACGCAACATCTCATGGCGCTCGGCCGCGGCAGAGCCTCTTGCCGAAAAGGCAAACGTCCGGCTCCTTCTCCCACAAGGCAGGGCCCAGCCCTGAAAGCTCTTGCTGCTCTTCACGGTGCCTTGGCGCCCTATCTCCAGGCACAACAGCACTGGGGATCTGTGCTTTCCCAGAGACGCAACATCTCATGGCGCTCGGCCGCGGCAGAGCCTCTTGCCGAAAAGGCAAACGTCCGGCTCCTTCTCCCACAAGGCAGGGCCCAGCCCTGAAAGCTGTTGCTGCTCTTCACTGTCCCTTGGCGCCCTATCTACAGGCACAATAGCAGTGGGGATCTGTGCTTTTCCAGAGACGCAACATCTCATGGCACTCGGCCGCGGCAGAGCCTCTTGCTGAAAAGGCAAACGTCCTGCTCCTTCTCCCACAAGGAAGGGCCCAGCCCTGAAAGCTCTTGCTGCTCTTCACGGTGCCTTGGCACCCTATCTACAGGCACCACAGCAGTGGGGCTCTGTGCTTTCCCAGAGACGCAACATCTCATGGCACTCGGCCGCGGCAGAGCCTCTTGCCGAAAAGGCAAACGTCCTGCTCCTTCTCCCACAAGGAAGGGCCCAGCCCTGAAAGCTCTTGCTGCTCTTCACGGTGCCTTGGCGCCCTATCTCCAGGCACAGAAGCACTGGGGATCTGTGCTTTCCCAGAGACGCAACATCTCATGGTGCTCGGCCGCGGCAGAGCCTCTTGCCCAAAAGGCAAACGTCCGGCTCCTTCTCCCACAAGGCAGGGCCCAGCCCTGAAAGCTCTTGCTGCTCTTCACGGTGCCTTGGCACCCTATCTACAGGCACCACAGCAGTGGGGATCTGTGCTTTCCCAGAGACGCAACATCTCATGGCGCTTGGCCGCGGCAGAGATTCTTGCCGAAAAGGCAAACGTGCGGCTCCTTCTCCCACAAGGAAGGGCCCAGCCCTGAAAGCTCTTGCTGCTCTTCACGGTGCCTTGGTGCCCTATCTACAGGCACAACAGCAGTGGGGCTCTGTGCTTTCCCAGAGACGCAACATCTCATGGCGCTCGGCCGCGGCAGAGCCTCTTGCCGAAAAGGCAAACGTCCGGCTCCTTCTCCCACAAGGCAGGGCCCAGCCCTGAAAGCTCTTGCTGCTCTTCACGGTGCCTTGGCGCCCTATCTCCAGGCACAACAGCACTGGGGATCTGTGCTTTCCCAGAGACGCAACATCTCATGGCGCTCGGCCGCGGCAGAGCCTCTTGCCGAAAAGGCAAACGTCCGGCTCCTTCTCCCACAAGGCAGGGCCCAGCCCTGAAAGCTCTTGCTGCTCTTCACTGTCCCTTGGCGCCCTATCTACAGGCAGAACAGCAGTGGGGATCTGTGCTTTTCCAGAGACGCAACATCTCATGGCGCTCGGCCGCGGCAGAGCCTCTTGCCGAAAAGGCAAACGTCCGGCTCCTTCTCCCACAAGGAAGGGCCCAGCCCTGAAAGCTCTTGCTGCTCTTCACGGTGCCTTGGCACCCTATCTACAGGCACCACAGCAGTGGGGCTCTGTGCTTTCCCAGAGACGCAACATCTCATGGCGCTCGGCCGCGGCAGAGCCTCTTGCCGAAAAGGCAAACGTCCGGCTCCTTCTCCCACAAGGAAGGGCCCAGCCCTGAAAGCTCTTGCTGCTCTTCACGGTGCCTTGGCGCCCTATCTCCAGGCACAGAAGCACTGGTGATCTGTGCTTTCCCAGAGACGCAACATCTCATGGCGCTCGGCCGCGGCAGAGCCTCTTGCCGAAAAGGCAAACGTCCGGCTCCTTCTCCCACAAGGCAGGGCCCAGCCCTGAAAGATGTTGCTGCTCTTCACTGTCCCTTGGCGCCCTATCTACAGGCACAACAGCAGTGGGGATCTGTGCTTTTCCAGAGACGCAACATCTCATGGCACTCGGCCGCGGCAGAGCCTCTTGCCGAAAAGGCAAACGTCCTGCTCCTTCTCCCACAAGGAAGGGCCCAGCCCTGAAAGCTCTTGCTGCTCTTCACGGTGCCTTGGCACCCTATCTACAGGCACCACAGCACTGGGGATCTGTGCTTTCCCAGAGACGCAACATCTCATGGCACTCGGCCGCGGCAGAGCCTCTTGCCGAAAAGGCAAACGTCCTGCTCCTTCTCCCACAAGGAAGGGCCCAGCCCTGAAAGCTCTTGCTGCTCTTCACGGTGCCTTGGCGCCCTATCTCCAGGCACAGAAGCACTGGGGATCTGTGCTTTCCCAGAGACGCAACATCTCATGGCGCTCGGCCGCGGCAGAGCCTCTTGCCGAAAAGGCAAACGTCCGGCTCCTTCTCCCACAAGGAAGGGCCCAGCCCTGAAAGCTCTTGCTGCTCTTTACGGTGCCTTGGCGACCTGTCTACAGGCACAACAGCAGTGGGGATCTGTGCTTTCCCAGAGACGCAACATCTCATGGCGCTCGGCCGCGGCAGAGCCTCTTGCCGAAAAGGCAAACGTCCGGCTCCTTCTCCCACAGGGAAGGGCCCAGCCCTGAAAGCTCTTGCTGCTCTTCACTGTCCCTTGGCGCCCTATCTACAGGCACCACAGCAGTGGGGCTCTGTGCTTTCCCAGAGACGCAACATCTCATGGCACTCGGCCGCGGCAGAGCCTCTTGCCGAAAAGGCAAACGTCCGGCTCCTTCTCCCACAAGGCAGGGCCCAGCCCTGAAAGCTCTTGCTGCTCTTCACGGTGCCTTGGCGCCCTATCTACAGGCACAACAGCAGCGGGGATCTGTGCTTTCCCAGAGACGCAACATCTCATGGCGCTCGGCCGCGGCAGAGCCTCTTGCCGAAAAGGCAAACGTCCGGCTCCTTCTCCCACAAGGAAGGGCCCAGCCCTGAAAGCTCTTGCTGCTCTTCACTGTCCCTTGGCGCCCTATCTACAGGCACCACAGCAGTGGGGATCTGTGCTTTCCCAGAGACGCAACATCTCATGGCGCTCGGCCGCGGCCGAGCCTCTTGCCGAAAAGGCAAACGTCCGGCTCCTTCTCCCACAAGGAAGGGCCCAGCCCTGAAAGCTCTTGCTGCTCTTCACGGTGCCTGGCACCCTATTTACAGGCACAACAGCAGTGGGGATCTGTGCTTTCCCAGAGACGCAACATCTCATGGCGCTCGGCCGCGGCAGAGCCTCTTGCCGAAAAGGCAAACGTCCGGCTCCTTCTCCCACAAGGCAGGGCCCAGCCCTGAAAGCTCTTGCTGCTCTTCACGGTGCCTTGGCGCCCTATCTACAGGCACAACAGCAGTGGGGCTCTGTGCTTTCCCAGAGACGCAACATCTCATGGTGCTCGGCCGCGGCAGAGCCTCTTTCCGAAAAGGCAAACGTCCGGCTCCTTCTCCCACAAGGCAGGGCCCAGCCCTGGAAGCTCTTGCTGCTCTTCACCAACCCTTGGAACCCTATCTACAGGCACAACAGCAGTGGGGATCTGTGCTTTCCCAGAGACGCAACATCTCATGGAGCTCGGCCGCGGCAGAGCCTCTTGCCGAAAAGGCAAACGTCCGGCTCCTTCTCCCACAAGGCAGGGCCCAGCCCTGAAAGCTCTTGCTGCTCTTCATGGTGCCTTGGCACCCTATCTACAGGCACCACAGCACTGGGGATCTGTGCTTTCCCAGAGACGCAACATCTCATGGCGCTCGGCCGCGGCAGAGCCTCTTGCCGAAAAGGCAAACGTCCGGCTCCTTCTCTCACAAGGAAGGGCCCAGCCCTGAAAGCTCTTGCTGCTCCTCACGGTGCCTTGGCGCCCTATCTACAGGCACCATAGCAGTGGGGATCTGTGCTTTCCCAGAGACGCAACATCTCATGGCGCTCGGCCGCGGCAGAGCCTCTTGCCGAAAAGGCAAACGTCCGGCTCCTTCTCCCACAAGGCAGGGCCCAGCCCTGAAAGCTCTTGCTGCTCCTCACGGTGCCTTGGCGCCCTATCTACAGGCACCATAGCAGTGGGGATCTGTGCTTTCCCAGAGACGCAACATCTCATGGCGCTCGGCCGCGGCAGAGATTCTTGCCGAAAAGGCAAACGTCCGGCTCCTTCTCCCACAAGGCAGGGCCCAGCCCTGAAAGCTCTTGCTGCTCTTCACGGTGCCTTGGTGCCCTATCTACAGGCACAACAGCAGTGGGGCTCTGTGCTTTCCCAGAGACGCAACATCTCATGGCGCTCGGCCGCGGCAGAGCCTCTTGCCGAAAAGGCAAACGTCCGGCTCCTTCTCCCACAAGGCAGGGCCCAGACCTGAAAGCTCTTGCTGCTCTTCACGGTGCCTTGGCGCCCTATCTCCAGGCACAACAGCAGTGGGGATCTGTGCTTTCCCAGAGACGCAACATCTCATGGCGCTCGGCCGCGGCAGAGCCTCTTGCCGAAAAGGCAAACGTCCGGCTCCTTCTCCCACAAGGCAGGGCCCAGCCCTGAAAGCTGTTGCTGCTCTTCACTGTCCCTTGGCGCCCTATCTACAGGCACAACAGCAGTGGGGATCTGTGCTTTTCCAGAGACGCAACATCTCATGGCACTCGGCCGCGGCAGAGCCTCTTGCCGAAAAGGCAAACGTCCTGCTCCTTCTCCCACAAGGAAGGGCCCAGCCCTGAAAGCTCTTGCTGCTCTTCACGGTGCCTTGGCACCCTATCTACAGGCACCACAGCAGTGGGGCTCTGTGCTTTCCCAGAGACGCAACATCTCATGGCACTCGGCCGCGGCAGAGCCTCTTGCCGAAAAGGCAAACGTCCGGCTCCTTCTCCCACAAGGAAGGGCCCAGCCCTGAAAGCTCTTGCTGCTCTTTACGGTGTCTTGGCGACCTGTCTACAGGCACAACAGCAGTGGGGATCTGTGCTTTCCCAGAGACGCAACATCTCATGGCGCTCGGGCCGCGGCAGAGCCTCTTGCCGAAAAGGCAAACGTCCGGCTCCTTCTCCCACAGGGAAGGGCCCAGCCCTGAAAGCTCTTGCTGCTCTTCACTGTCCCTTGGCGCCCTATCTACAGGCACCACAGCAGTGGGGCTCTGTGCTTTCCCAGAGACGCAACATCTCATGGCACTCGGCCGCGGCAGAGCCTCTTGCCGAAAAGGCAAACGTCCGGCTCCTTCTCCCACAAGGCAGGGCCCCAGCCCTGAAAGCTCTTGCTGCTCTTCACGGTGCCTTGGCGCCCTATCTACAGGCACAACAGCAGCGGGGATCTGTGCTTTCCCAGAGACGCAACATCTCATGGCGCTCGGCCGCGGCAGAGCCTCTTGCCGAAAAGGCAAACGTCCGGCTCCTTCTCCCACAGGGAAGGGCCCAGCCCTGAAAGCTCTTGCTGCTCTTCACTGTCCCTTGGCGCCCTATCTACAGGCACCACAGCAGTGGGGATCTGTGCTTTCCCAGAGACGCAACATCTCATGGCGCTCCGGCCGCGGCCGAGCCTCTTGCCGAAAAGGCAAACGTCCGGTCTCCTTCTCCCACAAGGCAGGGCCCAGCCCTGAAAGCTCTTGCTGCTCTTCACGGTGCCTTGGCGCCCTATCTACAGGCACAACAGCAGTGGGGCTCTGTGCTTTCCCAGAGACGCAACATCTCATGGTGCTCGGCCGCGGCAGAGCCTCTTGCCGAAAAAGGCAAACGTCCGGCTCCTTCTCCCACAAGGAAGGGCCCAGCCCTGAAAGCTCTTGCTGCTCTTCACGGTGCCCTTTGGCGCCCTACTCTACAGGCACAGCAGCACTGGGGCTCTGTGCTTTCCCAGAGACGCAACATCTCATGGCACTCGGCCGCGGCAGAGCCTCTTGCCGAAAAGGCAAACGTCCGGCTCCTTCTCCCACAAGGAAGGGCCCAGCCCTGAAAGCTCTTGCTGCTCTTCAACGGTGCCTGGCACCCTATTTACAGGCACAACAGCAGTGGGGATCTGTGCTTTCCCAGAGACGCAACATCTCATGGCGCTCGGCCGCGGCAGAGCCTCTTGCCGAAAAGGCAAACGTCCGGCTCCTTCTCCACAAGGCAGGGCCCAGCCCTGAAAGCTCTTGCTGCTCTTCACGGTGCCTTGGCGCCCTATCTACAGGCACAACAGCAGTGGGGCTCTGTGCTTTCCCAGAGACGCAAACGCGCTCAGCCGCGGCAGAGCCTCTTGCCGAAAAGGCAAACGTCCGGCTCCTTCTCCCACAAGGAAGGGCCCAGCCCTGAAAGCTCTTGCTGCTCTTCACGGTGCCTTGGTGCCCTATCTCCAGGCACAGCAGCAGTGGGGCTCTGTGCTTTCCCAGAGACGCAACATCTCATGGCGCTCGGCCGCGGCAGAGCCTCTTTCCGAAAAGGCAAACGTCCGGCTCCTTCTCCCACAAGGCAGGGCCCAGCCCTGAAAGCTCTTGCTGCTCTTCACCTACCCTTGGAACCCTATCTACAGGCACAACAGCAGTGGGGCTCTGTGCTTTCCCAGAGACGCAACATCTCATGGAGCTCGGCCGCGGCAGAGCCTCTTGCCGAAAAGGCAAACGTCCGGCTCCTTCTCCCACAAGGCAGGGCCCAGCCCTGAAAGCTCTTGCTGCTCTTCATGGTGCCTTGGCACCCTATCTACAGGCACAACAGCAGTGGGGATCTGTGCTTTCCCAGAGACGCAACATCTCATGGTGCTCGGCCGCGGCAGAGTCTCTTGCCGAAAAGGCAAACGTCCGGCTCCTTCTCCCACAAGGCAGGGCCCAGCCCTGAAAGCTCTTGCTGCTCCTCACGGTGCCTTGGCGCCCTATCTACAGGCACCATAGCAGTGGGGATCTGTGCTTTCCCAGAGACGCAACATCTCATGGCGCTCGGCCGCGGCAGAGATTCTTGCCGAAAAGGCAAACGTCCGGCTCCTTCTCCCACAAGGAAGGGCCCAGCCCTGAAAGCTCTTGCTGCTCTTCACGGTGCCTTGGTGCCCTATCTACAGGCACAACAGCAGTGGGGCTCTGTGCTTTCCCAGAGACGCAACATCTCATGGCGCTCGGCCGCGGCAGAGCCTCTTGCAGAAAAGGCAAACGTCCGGCTCCTTCTCCCACAAGGCAGGGCCCAGACCTGAAAGCTCTTGCTGCTCTTCACGGTGCCTTGGCGCCCTATCTCCAGGCACAACAGCAGTGGGGATCTGTGCTTTCCCAGAGACGCAACATCTCATGGCGCTCGGCCGCGGCAGAGCCTCTTGCCGAAAAGGCAAACGTCCGGCTCCTTCTCCCACAAGGCAGGGCCCAGCCCTGAAAGCTGTTGCTGCTCTTCACTGTCCCTTGGCGCCCTATCTACAGGCACCACAGCAGTGGGGATCTGTGCTTTTCCAGAGACGCAACATCTCATGGCACTCGGCCGCGGCAGAGCCTCTTGCCGAAAAGGCAAACGTCCTGCTCCTTCTCCCACAAGGAAGGGCCCAGCCCTGAAAGCTCTTGCTGCTCTTCACGGTGCCTTGGCACCCTATCTACAGGCACCACAGCAGTGGGGCTCTGTGCTTTCCCAGAGACGCAACATCTCATGGCACTTGGCCGCGGCAGAGCCTCTTGCCGAAAAGGCAAACGTCCTGCTCCTTCTCCCACAAGGAAGGGCCCAGCCCTGAAAGCTCTTGCTGCTCTTCACGGTGCCTTGGCGCCCTATCTCCAGGCACAGAAGCACTGGGGCTCTGTGCTTTCCCAGAGACGCAACATCTCATGGCGCTCGGCCGCGGCAGAGCCTCTTGCCGAAAAGGCAAACGTCCGGCTCCTTCTCCCACAAGGAAGGGCCCAGCCCTGAAAGCTCTTGCTGCTCTTTACGGTGCCTTGGCGACCTGTCTACAGGCACAACAGCAGTGGGGCTCTGTGCTTTCCCAGAGACGCAACATCTCATGGTGCTCGGCCGCGGCAGAGCCTCTTGCCGAAAAGGCAAACGTCCGGCTCCTTCTCCCACAAGGAAGGGCCCAGCCCTGAAAGCTCTTGCTGCTCTTCACGGTGCCTTGGCGCCCTATCTACAGGCACAACAGCAGCGGGGATCTGTGCTTTCCCAGAGACGCAACATCTCATGGCGCTCGGCCGCGGCAGAGCCTCTTGCCAAAAAGGCAAACGTCCGGCTCCTTCTCCCACAAGGCAGGGCCCAGCCCTGAAAGCTCTTGCTGCTCTTCACGGTGCCTTGGCGCCCTGTCTACAGGCACAACAGCAGTGGGGATCTGTGCTTTCCCAGAGACGCAACATCTCATGGCGCTCGGCCGCGGCAGAGCCTCTTGCCGAAAAGGCAAACGTCCGGCTCCTTCTCCCACAGGGAAGGGCCCAGCCCTGAAAGCTCTTGCTGCTCTTCACTGTCCCTTGGCGCCCTATCTACAGGCACCACAGCAGTGGGGATCTGTGCTTTCCCAGAGACGCAACATCTCATGGCGCTCGGCCGCGGTCGAGCCTCATGCCGAAAAGGCAAACGTCCGGCTCCTTCTCCCACAAGGCAGGGCCCAGCCCTGAAAGCTCTTGCTGCTCTTCACGGTGCCTTGGCGCCCTATCTACAGGCACAACAGCAGTGGGGCTCTGTGCTTTCCCAGAGACGCAACATCTCATGGTGCTCGGCCGCGGCAGAGCCTCTTGCCGAAAAGGCAAACGTCCGGCTCCTTCTCCCACAAGGAAGGGCCCAGCCCTGAAAGCTCTTGCTGCTCTTCACGGTGCCTTGGAAGCCTATCTACAGGCACAGCAGCACTGGGGCTCTGTGCCTTCCCAGAGACGCAACATCTCATGGCACTCGGCCGCGGCAGAGCCTCTAGCCGAAAAGGAAAACGTCCTGCTCCTTCTCCCACAAGGAAGGGCCCAGCCCTGAAAGCTCTTGCTGCTCTTCACGGTGCCTTGGCGCCCTATCTCCAGGCACAGCAGCACTGGGGATCTGTGCTTTCCCAGAGACGCAACATCTCATGGCGCTCGGCCGCGGCAGAGCCTCTTGCCGAAAAGGCAAACGTCCGGCTCCTTCTCCCACAGGGAAGGGCCCAGCCCTGAAAGCTCTTGCTGCTCTTCACTGTCCCTTGGCGCCCTATCTACAGGCACCACAGCAGTGGGGATCTGTGCTTTCCCAGAGACGCAACATCTCATGGCGCTCGGCCGCGGCAGAGCCTCTTGCCGAAAAGGCAAACGTCCGGCTCCTTCTCCCACAAGGCAGGGCCCAGCCCTGAAAGCTCTTGCTGCTCTTCACGGTGCCTTGGTGCCCTATCTACAGGCACAACAGCAGTGGGGCTCTGTGCTTTCCCAGAGACGCAACATCTCATGGCGCTCGGCCGCGGCAGAGCCTCTTGCCGAAAAGGCAAACGTCCGGCTCCTTCTCCCACAAGGAAGGGCCCAGCCCTGAAAGCTCTTGCTGCTCTTCACGGTGCCTTGGTGCCCTATCTCCAGGCACAGCAGCAGTGGGGCTCTGTGCTTTCCCAGAGACGCAACATCTCATGGCGCTCGGCCGCGGCAGAGCCTCTTGCCGAAAAGGCAAACGTCCGGCTCCTTCTCCCACAAGGAAGGGCCCAGCCCTGAAAGCTCTTGCTGCTCTTCACCTACCCTTGGAACCCTATCTACAGGCACCACAGCAGTGGGGCTCTGTGCTTTCCCAGAGACGCAACATCTCATGGAGCTCGGCCACGGCAGAGCCTCTTGCCGAAAAGGCAAACGTCCGGCTCCTTCTCCCACAAGGCAGGGCCCAGCCCTGAAAGCTCTTGCTGCTCTTCATGGTGCCTTGGCACCCTATCTACAGGCACCACAGCAGTGGGGCTCTGTGCTTTCCCAGAGACGCAACATCTCATGGCGCTCGGCCGCGGCAGAGCCTCTTGCCGAAAAGGCAAACGTCCGGCTCCTTCTCTCACAAGGAAGGGCCCAGCCCTCAAAGCTCTTGCTGCTCTTCACGGTGCCTTGGTGCCCTATCTACAGGCACAACAGCAGTGGGGATCTGTGCTTTCCCAGAGACGCAACATCTCATGGTGCTCGGCCGCGGCAGAGCCTCTTGCCGAAAAGGCAAACGTCCGGCTCCTTCTCCCACAAGGAAGGGCCCAGCCCTGAAAGCTCTTGCTGCTCTTCACGGTGCCTTGGCACCCTATCTACAGGCACCACAGCAGTGGGGATCTGTGCTTTCCCAGAGACGCAACATCTCATGGCGCTCGGCCGCGGCAGAGATTCTTGCCGAAAAGGCAAACGTCCGGCTCCTTCTCCCACAAGGAAGGGCCCAGCCCTGAAAGCTCTTGCTGCTCTTCACGGTGCCTTGGTGCCCTATCTACAGGCACAACAGCAGTGGGGCTCTGTGCTTTCCCAGAGACGCAACATCTCATGGCGCTCGGCCGCGGCAGAGCCTCTTGCCGAAAAGGCAAACGTCCGGCTCCTTCTCCCACAAGGCAGGGCCCAGCCCTGAAAGCTCTTGCTGCTCTTCACGGTGCCTTGGCACCCTATCTCCAGGCACAACAGCACTGGGGATCTGTGCTTTCCCAGAGACGCAACATCTCATGGCGCTCGGCCGCGGCAGAGCCTCTTGCCGAAAAGGCAAACGTCCGGCTCCTTCTCCCACAAGGCAGGGCCCAGCCCTGAAAGCTGTTGCTGCTCTTCACTGTCCCTTGGCGCCCTATCTACAGGCACAACAGCAGTGGGGATCTGTGCTTTTCCAGAGACGCAACATCTCATGGCACTCGGCCGCGGCAGAGCCTCTTGCCGAAAAGGCAAACGTCCTGCTCCTTCTCCCACAAGGAAGGGCCCAGCCCTGAAAGCTCTTGCTGCTCTTCACGGTGCCTTGGCACCCTATCTACAGGCACCACAGCAGTGGGGCTCCGTGCTTTCCCAGAGACGCAACATCTCATGGCGCTCGGCCGCGGCAGAGCCTCTTGCCGAAAAGGCAAACGTCCGGCTCCTTCTCCCACAAGGCAGGGCCCAGCCCTGAAAGCTCTTGCTGCTCTTCACGGTGCCTTGGCGCCCTATCTACAGGCACAACAGCAGCGGGGATCTGTGCTTTCCCAGAGACGCAACATCTCATGGCGCTCGGCCGTGGCAGAGCCTCTTGCCGAAAAGGCAAACGTCCGGCTCCTTCTCCCACAAGGAAGGGCCCAGCCCTGAAAGCTCTTGCTGCTCTTCACGGTGCCTTGGCGCCCTGTCTACAGGCACAACAGCAGTGGGGATCTGTGCTTTCCCAGAGACGCAACATCTCATGGCGCTCGGCCGCGGCCGAGCCTCTTGCCGAAAAGGCAAACGTCCGGCTCCTTCTCCCACAGGGAAGGGCCCAGCCCTGAAAGCTCTTGCTGCTCTTCACTGTCCCTTGGCGCCCTATCTCCAGGCACAGCAGCACTGGGACTCTGTGCTTTCCCAGAGACGCAACATCTCATGGCGCTCGGCCGCGGTCGAGCCTCTTGCCGAAAAGGCAAACGTCCGGCTCCTTCTCCCACAAGGCAGGGCCCAGCCCTGAAAGCTCTTGCTGCTCTTCACGGTGCCTTGGCGCCCTATCTACAGGCACAACAGCAGTGGGGCTCTGTGCTTTCCCAGAGACGCAACATCTCATGGTGCTCGGCCGCGGGCAGAGCCTCTTGCCGAAAAGGCAAACGTCCGGCTCCTTCTCCCACAAGGAAGGGCCCAGCCCTGAAAGCTCTTGCTGCTCTTCACGGTGCCTTGGCGCCCTATCTACAGGCACAGCAGCACTGGGGCTCTGTGCTTTCCCAGAGACGCAACATCTCATGGCACTCGGCCGCGGCAGAGCCTCTTGCCGAAAAGGCAAACGTCCGGCTCCTTCTCCCACAAGGAAGGGCCCAGCCCTGAAAGCTCTTGCTGCTCTTCACGGTGCCTGGCACCCTATTTGCAGGCACAACAGCAGTGGGGATCTGTGCTTTCCCAGAGACGCAACATCTCATGGCGCTCGGCCGCGGCAGAGCCTCTTGCCGAAAAGGCAAACGTCCGGCTCCTTCTCCCACAAGGCAGGGCCCAGCCCTGAAAGCTCTTGCTGCTCTTCACGGTGCCTTGGCGCCCTATCTACAGGCACCACAGCAGTGGGGCTCTGTGCTTTCCCAGAGACGCAACATCTCATGGCGCTCGGCCGCGGCAGAGCCTCTTGCCGAAAAGGCAAACGTCCGGCTCCTTCTCCCACAAGGAAGGGCCCAGCCCTGAAAGCTCTTGCTGCTCTTCACGGTGCCTTGGTGCCCTATCTCCAGGCACAGCAGCACTGGGGCTCTGTGCTTTCCCAGAGACGCAACATCTCATGGCGCTCGGCCGCAGCAGAGCCCCTTGCCGAAAAGGCAAACGTCCGGCTCCTTCTCCCACAAGGCAGGGCCCAGCCCTGAAAGCTGTTGCTGCTCTTCACTGTCCCTTGGCGCCCTATCTACAGGCACAACAGCAGTGGGGATCTGTGCTTTTCCAGAGACGCAACATCTCATGGCACTCGGCCGCGGCAGAGCCTCTTGCCGAAAAGGCAAAAGTCCTGCTCCTTCTCCCACAAGGAAGGGCCCAGCCCTGAAAGCTCTTGCTGCTCTTCACGGTGCCTTGGCACCCTATCTACAGGCACCACAGCAGTGGGGCTCTGTGCTTTCCCAGAGACGCAACATCTCATGGCACTCGGCCGCGGCAGAGCCTCTTGCCGAAAAAGCAAACGTCCTGCTCCTTCTCCCACAAGGAAGGGCCCAGCCCTGAAAGCTCTTGCTGCTCTTCACGGTGCCTTGGCGCCCTATCTCCAGGCGCAGAAGCACTGGGGATCTGTGCTTTCCCAGAGACGCAACATCTCATGGCGCTCGGCCGCGGCAGAGCCTCTTGCCGAAAAGGCAAACGTCCGGCTCCTTCTCCCACAAGGAAGGGCCCAGCCCTGAAAGCTCTTGCTGCTCTTTACGGTGCCTTGGCGACCTGTCTACAGGCACAACAGCAGTGGGGATCTGTGCTTTCCCAGAGACGCAACATCTCATGGCGCTCGGCCGCGGCAGAACCTCTTGCCGAAAAGGCAAACGTCCGGCTCCTTCTCCCACAGGGAAGGGCCCAGCCCTGAAAGCTCTTGCTGCTCTTCACTGTCCCTTGGCGCCCTATCTACAGGCACCACAGCAGTGGGGCTCTGTGCTTTCCCAGAGACGCAACATCTCATGGCGCTCGGCCGCGGTCGAGCCTCTTGCCGAAAAGGCAAACGTCCGGCTCCTTCTCCCACAAGGAAGGGCCCAGCCTGAAAGCTCTTGCTGCTCTTCACGGTGCCTTGGTGCCCTATCTCCAGGCACAGCAGCAGTGGGGCTCTGTGCTTTCCCAGAGACGCAACATCTCATGGCGCTCGGCCGCGGCAGAGCCTCTTGCCGAAAAGGCAAACGTCCGGCTCCTTCTCCCACAAGGAAGGGCCCAGCCCTGAAAGCTCTTGCTGCTCTTCACGGTGCCTTGGCGCCCTATCTACAGGCACAGCAGCACTGGGGCTCTGTGCTTTCCCAGAGACGCAACATCTCATGGCGCTCGGCCACGGCAGAGCCTCTTGCCGAAAAGCAAACGTCCGGCTCCTACTCCCACAAGGAAGGGCCCAGCCCTGAAAGCTCTTGCTGCTCTTCACGGTGCCTTGGCGCCCTATCTACAGGCACAGCAGCACTGGGGATCTGTGCTTTCCCAGAGACGCAACATCTCATGGCGCTCGGCCGCGGCAGAGCTTCTTGCCGAAAAGGCAAACGTCCTGCTCCTTCTCCCACAAGGAAGGGCCCAGCCCTGAAAGCTCTTGCTGCTCTTCACGGTGCCTTGGCGCCCTATCTCCAGGCACAACAGCAGTGGGGATCTGTGCTTTCCCAGAGACGCAGTATCTCATGGCGCTCGGCCGCGGCAGAGCCTCTTGCCGAAAAGGCAAACGTCCGGCTCCTTCTCCCACAAGGCAGGGCCCAGCCCTGAAAGCTCTTGCTGCTCTTCACGGTGCCTTGGCGCCCTATCTACAGGCACAACAGCAGTGGGGATCTGTGCTTTCCCAGAGACGCAACATCTCATGGCGCTTGGCCGCGGCAGAGCCTCTTGCCGAAAAGGCAAACGTCCGGCTCCTTCTCCCACAAGGCAGGGCCCAGCCCTGAAAGCTCTTGCTGCTCTTCACGGTGCCTTGGCGCCCTATCTCCAGGCGCCACAGCAGTGGGACTCTGTGCTTTCCCAGAGACGCAACATCTCATGGCGCTCGGCCGCGGCAGAGCCTCTTGCCAAAAAGGCAAACGTCCGGCTCCTTCTCCCACAAGGCAGGGCCCAGCCCTGAAAGCTCTTGCTGCTCTTCACGGTGCCTTGGCGCCCTGTCTACAGGCACAACAGCACTGGGGATCTGTGCTTTCCCAGAGACGCAACATCTCATGGCGCTCGGCCGCGGCAGAGCCTCTTGCCGAAAAGGCAAACGTGCGGCTCTTCTCCCACAAGGAAGGGCCCAGCCCTGAAAGCTCTTGCTGCTCTTCACGGTGCCTTGGCGCCCCATCTACAGGCACAACAGCAGTGGGGCTCTGTGATTTCCCAGAGACGCAACATCTCATGGCGCTCGGCCGCGGCAGAGCCTCTTGCCTAAAAGGCAAACTTCTCGCTCCTTCTCCCACAAGGAAGGGCCCAGCCCTGAAAGCTCTTGCTGCTCTTCACTGTCCCTTGGCGCCCTATCTACAGGCACAACAGCAGTGGGGCTCTGTGCTTTCCCAGAGACGCAACATCTCATGGCGCTCGGCCGCGGCAGAGCCTCTTGCCGAAAAGGCAAACGTCCGGCTCCTTCTCCCACAAGGAAGGGCCCAGCCCTGAAAGCTCTTGCTGCTCTTCACGGTGCCTTGGCGCCCTATCTACAGGCACCACAGCAGTGGGGCTCTGTGCTTTCCCAGAGACGCAACATCTCATGGTGCTCGGCCGCGGCAGAGCCTCTTGCCGAAAAAGCAAACGTCCAGCTCCTTCTCCCACAAGGCAGGGCCCAGCCCTGAAAGCTCTTGCTGCTCTTCACGGTGCCTTGGCGCCCTATCTACAGGCACCACAGCAGTGGGGATCTGTGCTTTCCCAGAGACGAAACATCTCATGGCGCTCGGCCGCAGCAGAGCCCTTGCCGAAAAGGCAAACGTCCGGCTCCTTCTCCCACAAGGCAGGGCCCAGCCCTGAAAGCTCTTGCTGCTCTTCATGGTGCCTTGGTGCCCTATCTCCAGGCACAGCAGCACTGGGGCTCTGTGCTTTCCCAGAGACGCAACATCTCATGGCGCTCGGCCGCGGCAGAGCCTCTTGCCGAAAAGGCAAACGTCCGGCTCCTTCTCCCACAAGGAAGGGCCCAGCCCTGAAAGCCCCTGAAAGCTCTTGCTGCTCTTCACGTGCCTTGGCGCCCCATCTACAGGCACCACAGCAGTGGGGCTCTGTGCTTTCCTTCCCAGAGACGCAACATCTCATGGCGCTCGGCCACGGCAGAGCCTCTTGCCGAAAAAGCAAATGTCCGGCTCCTTCTCCCACAAGGAAGGGCCCAGGTCTGAAAGCTCTTGCTGCTCTTCACCTACCCTTGGCGCCTATCTACAGGCACAACAGCAGTGGGGATCTGTGCTTTCCCAGAGACGCAACATCTCATGGCGCTCGGCCGCGGCAGAGCCTCTTGCCGAAAAGGCAAACGTCCGGCTCCTTCTCCCACAAG
This sequence comes from Harpia harpyja, assembly GCF_026419915.1. NCBI lineage: Eukaryota > Metazoa > Chordata > Aves > Accipitriformes > Accipitridae > Harpia > Harpia harpyja. The sequence continues at coordinate 18,106,379 of NC_068950.1, read as the reverse complement.
GAAGGGCCCAGCTCTGAAAGCTCTTGCTGCTCTTCACGGTGCCTGGCACCCTATTTACAGGCACAACAGCAGTGGGGATCTGTGCTTTCCCAGAGACGCAACATCTCATGGCGCTCGGACCGCGGCAGAGCCTCTTGCCGAAAAGGCAAACGTCCCGGCTCCTTCTCCCACAAGGAAGGACCCAGCCCTGAAAGCTCTTGCTGCTCTTCACGGTGCCTTTGGCGCCCTATCTACAGGCACAACAGCAGTGGGGATCTGTGCTTTCCCAGAGACGCAACATCTCATGGCGCTCGGCCGCGGCAGAGCCTCTTGCCGAAAAGGAAAACGTCCGGCTCCTTCTCCCCACAAGGCAGGGCCCAGCCCTGAAAGCTCTTGCTGCTCTTCACGGTGCCTTGGCGCCCTATCTACAGGCGCCACAGCAGTGGGACTCTGTGCTTTCCCAGAGACGCAACATCTCATGGCGCTCGGCCGCGGCAGAGCCTCTTGCCAAAAAGGCAAACTTCTCGCTCCTTCTCCCACAAGGAAGGGCCCAGCCCTGAAAGCTCTTGCTGCTCTTCACTGTCCCTGGCGCCCTATCTACAGGCACAACAGCAGTGGGGCTCTGTGCTTTCCCAGAGATGCAACATCTCATGGCGCTCGGCCGCGCAGAGCCTCTTGCCGAAAAGGCAAACGTCCGGCTCCTTCTCCCACAAGGAAGGGCCCAGCCCTGAAAGCTCTTGCTGCTCTTCACGGTGCCTTTGGCGCCCTATCTACAGGCACCACAGCAGTGGGGCTCTGTGCTTTCCCAGAGACGCAACATCTCATGGTGCTCCGGGCCGCGGCAGAGCCTCTTGCCGAAAAGGCAAACGTCCAGCTCCTTCTCCCACAAGGAAGGGCCCAGCCCGGAAAGCTCTTGCTGCTCTTCACGGTGCCTTGGCGCCCTATCTACAGGCACAACAGCACTGGGGATCTGTGCTTTCCCAGAGACGCAACATCTCATGGCGCTCGGCCGCAGCAGAGCCCCTTGCCGAAAAGGCAAACGTCCGGCTCCTTCTCCCACAAGGCAGGGCCCAGCCCTGAAAGCTCTTGCTGCTCTTCATGGTGCCTTGGTGCCCTATCTCCAGGCACAGCAGCACTGGGGATCTGTGCTTTCCCAGAGACGCAACATCTCATGGCGCTCGGCCGCGGCAGAGCCTCTTGCCGAAAAGGCAAACGTCCGGCTCCTTCTCCCACAAGGAAGGGCCCAGCCCTAAAAGCTCTTGCTGCTCTTCACGGTGCCTTGGCGCCCCATCTACAGGCACCACAGCAGTGGGGCTCTGTGCTTTCCCAGAGACGCAACATCTCATGGCGCTCGGCCACGGCAGAGCCTCTTGCCGAAAAAGCAAATGTCCGGCTCCTTCTCCCACAAGGAAGGGCCCAGCCCTGAAAGCTCTTGCTGCTCTTCACCTACCCTTGGCGCCCTATCTACAGGCACAACAGCAGTGGGGATCTGTGCTTTCCCAGAGACGCAACATCTCATGGCGCTCGGCCGCGGCAGAGCCTCTTGCCGAAAAGGCAAATGTCCGGCTCCTTCTCCCACAAGGAAGGGGCCCAGCCCTGAAAGCTCTTGCTGCTCTTCACCTACCCTTGGAACCCTATCTACAGGCACCACAGCAGTGGCGCTCTGTGCTTTCCCAGAGACGCAACATCTCATGGAGCTCGGCCGCGGCAGAGCCTCTTGCCGAAAAGGCAAAAAGTCCGGCTCCTTCTCCCACAAGGCAGGGCCCAGCCCTGAAAGCTCTTGCTGCTCTTCACGGTGCCTGGCACCCGATTTACAGGCACAGCAGCAGTGGGGATCTGTGCTTTCCCAGAGACGCAACATCTCATGGCGCTCGGCCGCGGCAGAGCCTCTTGCCGAAAAGGCAAACGTCCGGCTCCTTCTCCCACAAGGCAGGGCCCCAGCCCTGAAAGCTCTTGCTGCTCTTCACGGTGCCTTGGCGCCCTATCTACAGGCACAACAGCAGTGGGGCTCTGTGCTTTCCCAGAAACGCAACATCTCATGGCGCTCGGCCGCGGCAGAGCCTCTTGCCGAAAAGGCAAACGTCCGGCTCCTTCTCCCACAAGGAAGGGCCCAGCCCTGAAAGCTCTTGCTGCTCTTCACGGTGCCTTGGTTGCCCCTATCTCCAGGCACAGCAGCACTGGGGCTCTGTGCTTTCCCAGAGAACGCAACATCTCATGGCGCTCGGCCGCGGCAGAGCCTCTTGCCGAAAAGGCAAACGTCCGGCTCCTTCTCCCACAAGGAAGGGCCCAGCCCTGAAAGCTCTTGCTGCTCTTCACCTACCCTTGGAACCCTATCTACAGGCACCACAGCAGTGGGGCTCTGTGCTTTCCCAGAGACGCAACATCTCATGGAGCTCGGCCACGGCAGAGCCTCTTGCCGAAAAGGCAAACGTCCGGCTCCTTCTCCCACAAGGCAGGGCCCAGCCCTGAAAGCTCTTGCTGCTCTTCATGGTGCCTTGGCACCCTATCTACAGGCACCACAGCACTGGGGATCTGTGCTTTCCCAGAGACGCAACATCTCATGGCACTCGGCCGCGGCAGAGCCTCTTGCCGAAAAGGCAACGTCCGGCTCCTTCTCCCACAAGGCAGGGCCCAGCCCTGAAAGCTCTTGCTGCTCTTCACGGTGCCTTGGCGCCCCTATCTACAGGCACAACAGCACTGGGGATCTGTGCTTTCCCAGAGACGCAACATCTCATGGCGCTCGTGCCGCGGCAGAGCCTCTTGCCGAAAAGGCAAACGTCCGGCTCCTTCTCCCACAAGGAAGGGCCCAGCCCTGAAAGCTCTTGCTGCTCTTCACGGTGCCTTGGTGCCCTATCTCCAGGCACAGCAGGCACTGGGGCTCTGTGCTCTCCCAGAGACGCAACATCTCATGGCGCTCGGAGCCGCAGGCAGAGCCTCTTGCCGAAAAGGCAAACGTCCGGCTCCTTCTCCCACAAGGAAGGGCCCAGCCCTGAAAGCTCTTGCTGCACTTCACTGTCCCTTGGCGCCCTATCTACAGGCACAACAGCAGTGGGGATCTGTGCTTTTCCAGAGACGCAACTTCTCATGGCACTCGGCCGCGGCAGAGCCTCTTGCCGAAAAGGCAAACGTCCTGCTCCTTCTCCCACAAGGCAGGGCCCAGCCCTGAAAGCTCTTGCTGCTCTTCACGGTGCCTTGGCACCCTATCTACAGGCACCACAGCAGTGGGGCTCTGTGCTTTCCCAGAGACGCAACATCTCATGGCACTCGGCCGCGGCAGAGCCTCTTGCCGAAAGGCAAACGTCCTGCTCCTTCTCCCACAAGGAAGGGCCCAGCCCTGAAAGCTCTTGCTGCTCTTCACGGTGCCTTGGCGCCCTATCTCCAGGCACAGAAACACTGGGGATCTGTGCTTTCCCAGAGATGCAACATCTCATGGCGCTCGGCCGCGGCAGAGCCTCTTGCCGAAAAGGCAAACGTCCGGCTCCTTCTTCCCACAGGGAAGGGCCCAGCCCTGAAAGCTCTTGCTGCTCTTCACTGTCCCTTGGCGCCCTATCTACAGGCACCACAGCAGTGGGGCTCTGTGCTTTCCCAGAGACGCAACATCTCATGGAGCTCGGCCACGGCAGAGCCTCTTGCCGAAAAGGCAAACGTCCGGCTCCTTCTCCACAAGGCAGGGCCCAGCCCTGAAAGCTCTTGCTGCTCTTCATGGTGCCTTGGCACCCTATCTACAGGCACCACAGCACTGGGGATCTGTGCTTTCCCAGAGACGCAACATCTCATGGCACTCGGCCGCGGCAGAGTCCTCTTGCCGAAAGGCAAACATCCGGCTCCTTCTCCCACAAGGCAGGGCCCAGCCCTGAAAGCTCTTGCTGCTCTTCACGGTGCCTTGGCGCCCTATCTACAGGCACAAACAGCACTGGGGATCTGTGCTTTCCCAGAGACGCAACATCTCATGGCGCTCGGCCGCGGCAGAGCCTCTTGCCGAAAAGGCAAACGTCCGGCTCCTTCTCCCACAAGGAAGGGCCCAGCCCTGAAAGCTCTTGCTGCTCTTCACGGTGCCTTGGTGCCCTATCTCCAGGCACAGCAGCACTGGGGCTCTGTGCTTTCCCAGAGACGCAACATCTCATGGCGCTCGGGCCCGCGGCAGAGCCTCTTGCCGAAAAGGCAAACGTCCGGCTCCTTCTCCCACAAGGAAGGGCCCCAGCCCTGAAAGCTCTTGCTGCTCTTCACTGTCCCTTGGCGCCCTATCTACAGGCACACAGCAGTGGGGATCTGTGCTTTTCCAGAGACGCAACTTCTCATGGCACTCGGCCGCGGCAGAGCCTCTTGCCGAAAAGGCAAACGTCCTGCTCCTTCTCCCACAAGGAAGGGCCCAGCCCTGAAAGCTCTTGCTGCTCTTCACGGTGCCTTGGCACCCTATCTACAGGCACCACAGCAGTGGGGCTCTGTGCTTTCCCCAGAGACGCAACATCTCATGGCACTCGGCCGCGGCAGAGCCTCTTGCCGAAAAGGCAAACGTCCTGCTCCTTCTCCCACAAGGAAGGGCCCAGCCCTGAAAGCTCTTGCTGCTCTTCACGGTGCCTTGGCGCCCTATCTACAGGCACCACAGCAGTGGGGATCTGTGCTTTCCCAGAGACGCAACATCTCATGGCGCTCGGCCGCGGCAGAGCCTCTTGCCGAAAAGGCAAACGTCCGGCTCCTTCTCCCACAGGGAAGGGCCCAGCCCTGAAAGCTCTTGCTGCTCTTCACTGTCCCTTGGCGCCCTATCTACAGGCACCACAGCAGTGGGGATCTGTGCTTTCCCAGAGACGCAACATCTCATGGCGCTCGGCCGCGGCAGAGCCTCTTGCCGAAAAGGCAAACGTCCGGCTCCTTCTCCCACAAGGAAGGGCCCAGCCCTGAAAGCTCTTGCTGCTCTTCACGGTGCCTTGGCGCCCTATCTACAGGCACAACAGCAGTGGGGCTCTGTGCTCTCTTGCCGAAAAGGCAAACGTCCGGCTCCTTCTCCCACAAGGAAGGGCCCAGCCCTGAAAGCTCTTGCTGCTCTTCACGGTGCCTTGGTGCCCTATCTCCAGGCACAGCAGCACTGGGGCTCTGTGCTTTCCCAGAGACGCAACATCTCATGGCGCTCGGCCGCGGCAGAGCCTCTTGCCGAAAAGGCAAACGTCCGGCTCCTTCTCCCACAAGGCAGGGCCCAGCCCTGAAAGCTCTTGCTGCTCTTCACCTACCCTTGGAACGCTATCTACAGGCACCACAGCAGTGGGACTCTGTGCTTTCCCAGAGACGCAACATCTCATGGAGCTCGGCCACGGCAGAGCCTCTTGCCGAAAAGGCAAACGTCCGGCTCCTTCTCCCACAAGGCAGGGCCCAGCCCTGAAAGCTCTTGCTGCTCTTCATGGTGCCTTGGCACCCTATCTACAGGCACCACAGCAGTGGGGCTCTGTGCTTTCCCAGAGAGCAACATCTCATGGCGCTCGGCCGCGGCAGAGCCTCTTGCCGAAAAGGCAAACGTCCGGCTCCTTCTCCCACAAGGAAGGGCCCAGCCCTCAAAGCTCTTGCTGCTCTTCACGGTGCCTTGGCGCCCTATCTACAGGCACAACAGCAGTGGGGATCTGTGCTTTCCCAGAGACGCAACATCTCATGGCGCTCGGCCGCGGCAGAGCCTCTTGCCGAAAAGGCAAACGTCCGGCTCCTTCTCCCACAAGGCAGGGCCCAGCCCTGAAAGCTCTTGCTGCTCTTCACGGTGCCTTGGCGCCCTATCTCCAGGCACAACAGCACTGGGGATCTGTGCTTTCCCAGAGACGCAACATCTCATGGCGCTCGGCCGCGGCAGAGCCTCTTGCCGAAAAGGCAAACGTCCGGCTCCTTCTCCCACAAGGCAGGGCCCAGCCCTGAAAGCTCTTGCTGCTCTTTACGGTGCCTTGGCGACCTGTCTACAGGCACAGCAGCAGTGGGGATCTGTGCTTTCCCAGAGACGCAACATCTCATGGCGCTCGGCCGCGGCAGAGCCTCTTGCCGAAAAGGCAAACGTCCGGCTCCTTCTCCCACAGGGAAGGGCCCAGCCCTGAAAGCTCTTGCTGCTCTTCACTGTCCCTTGGCGCCCTATCTACAGGCACCACAGCAGTGGGGCTCTGTGCTTTCCCAGAGACGCAACATCTCATGGCGCTCGGCCGCAGCAGAGCCTCTTGCCGAAAAGGCAAACGTCCGGCTCCTTCTCCCACAAGGCAGGGCCCAGCCCTGAAAGCTCTTGCTGCTCTTCACTGTCCCTTGGCGCCCTATCTCCAGGCACAGCAGCACTGGGACTCTGTGCTTTCCCAGAGACGCAACATCTCATGGCGCTCGGCCGCGGTCGAGCCTCTTGCCGAAAAGGCAAACGTCCGGCTCCTTCTCCCACAAGGCAGGGCCCAGCCCTGAAAGCTCTTGCTGCTCTTCACGGTGCCTTGGCGCCCTATCTACAGGCACAACAGCAGTGGGGCTCTGTGCTTTCCCAGAGACGCAACATCTCATGGTGCTCGGTCGCGGCAGAGCCTCTTGCCGAAAAGGCAAACGTCCGGCTCCTTCTCCCACAAGGAAGGGCCCAGCCCTGAAAGCTCTTGCTGCTCTTCACGGTGCCTTGGCGCCCTATCTACAGGCACAGCAGCACTGGGGCTCTGTGCTTTCCCAGAGACGCAACATCTCATGGCACTCGGCCGCGGCAGAGCCTCTTGCCGAAAAGGCAAACGTCCGGCTCCTTCTCCCACAAGGAAGGGCCCAGCCCTGAAAGCTCTTGCTGCTCTTCACGGTGCCTGGCACCCTACTTGCAGGCACAACAGCAGTGGGGATCTGTGCTTTCCCAGAGACGCAACATCTCATGGCGCTCGGCCGCGGCAGAGCCTCTTGCCGAAAAGGCAAACGTCCGGCTCCTTCTCCCACAAGGCAGGGCCCAGCCCTGAAAGCTCTTGCTGCTCTTCACGGTGCCTTGGCGCCCTATCTCCAGGCACAGCAGCACTGGGGCTCTGTGCTTTCCCAGAGACGCAACATCTCATGGTGCTCGGCCGCGGCAGAGCCTCTTGCCGAAAAGGCAAACGTCCGGCTCCTTCTCCCACAAGGCAGGGCCCAGCCCTGAAAGCTGTTGCTGCTCTTCACTGTCCCTTGGCGCCCTATCTACAGGCACAACAGCAGTGGGGATCTGTGCTTTTCCAGAGACGCAACATCTCATGGCACTCGGCCGCGGCAGAGCCTCTTGCCGAAAAGGCAAACGTCCTGCTCCTTCTCCCACAAGGAAGGGCCCAGCCCTGAAAGCTCTTGCTGCTCTTCACGGTGCCTTGGCACCCTATCTACAGGCACCACAGCAGTGGGGCTCTGTGCTTTCCCAGAGACGCAACATCTCATGGCACTCGGCCGCGGCAGAGCCTCTTGCCGAAAAGGCAAACGTCCGGCTCCTTCTCCCACAAGGAAGGGCCCAGCCCTGAAAGCTCTTGCTGCTCTTCACGGTGCCTTGGCGCCCTATCTCCAGGCACAGAAGCACTGGGGATCTGTGCTTTCCCAGAGACGCAACATCTCATGGCGCTCGGCCGCGGCAGAGCCTCTTGCCGAAAAGGCAAACGTCCGGCTCCTTCTCCCACAGGGAAGGGCCCAGCCCTGAAAGCTCTTGCTGCTCTTCACGGTGCCTTGGCGCCCTATCTACAGGCACAACAGCAGTGGGGCTCTGTGCTTTCCCAGAGACGCAACATCTCATGGCGCTCGGCCGCGGTCGAGCCTCTTGCCGAAAAGGCAAACGTCCGGCTCCTTCTCCCACAAGGCAGGGCCCAGCCCTGAAAGCTCTTGCTGCTCTTCACGGTGCCTTGGCGCCCTATCTACAGGCACAGCAGCACTGGGGCTCTGTGCTTTCCCAGAGACGCAACATCTCATGGCACTCGGCCGCGGCAGAGCCTCTTGCCGAAAAGGCAAACGTCCGGCTCCTTCTCCCACAAGGAAGGGCCCAGCCCTGAAAGCTCTTGCTGCTCTTCACGGTGCCTTGGTGCCCTATCTCCAGGCACAGCAGCAGTGGGGCTCTGTGCTTTCCCAGAGACGCAACATCTCATGGCGCTCGGCCGCGGCAGAGCCTCTTGCCGAAAAGGCAAACGTCCGGCTCCTTCTCCTACAAGGCAGGGCCCAGCCCTGAAAGCTCTTGCTGCTCTTCACGGTGCCTTGGCGCCCTATCTACAGGCACAGCAGCACTGGGGCTCTGTGCTTTCCCAGAGACGCAACATCTCATGGCGCTCGGCCACGGCAGAGCCTCTTGCCGAAAAGGCAAACGTCCGGCTCCTACTCCCACAAGGAAGGGCCCAGCCCTGAAAGCTCTTGCTGCTCTTCACGGTGCCTTGGCGCCCTATCTCCAGGCACAGCAGCACTGGGGATCTGTGCTTTCCCAGAGACGCAACATCTCATGGCGCTCGGCCGCGGCAGAGCTTCTTGCCGAAAAGGCAAACGTCCTGCTCCTTCTCCCACAAGGAAGGGCCCAGCCCTGAAAGCTCTTGCTGCTCTTCACGGTGCCTTGGCGCCCTATCTACAGGCACAACAGCAGTGGGGATCTGTGCTTTCCCAGAGACGCAGTATCTCATGGCGCTCGGCCGCGGCAGAGCCTCTTGCCGAAAAGGCAAACGTCCGGCTCCTTCTCCCACAAGGCAGGGCCCAGCCCTGAAAGCTCTTGCTGCTCTTCACGGTGCCTTGGCGCCCTATCTACAGGCACAACAGCAGTGGGGCTCTGTGCTTTCCCAGAGACGCAACATCTCATGGCGCTCGGCCGCGGCAGAGCCTCTTGCCGAAAAGGCAAACGTCCGGCTCCTTCTCCCACAAGGCAGGGCCCAGCCCTGAAAGCTCTTGCTGCTCTTCACGGTGCCTTGGCGCCCTATCTCCAGGCGCCACAGCAGTGGGACTCTGTGCTTTCCCAGAGACGCAACATCTCATGGCGCTCGGCCGCGGCAGAGCCTCTTGCCAAAAAGGCAAACGTCCGGCTCCTTCTCCCACAAGGCAGGGCCCAGCCCTGAAAGCTCTTGCTGCTCTTCACGGTGCCTTGGCGCCCTGTCTACAGGCACAACAGCACTGGGGATCTGTGCTTTCCCAGAGACGCAACATCTCATGGCGCTCGGCCGCGGCAGAGCCTCTTGCCGAAAAGGCAAACGTGCGGCTCCTTCTCCCACAAGGAAGGGCCCAGCCCTGAAAGCTCTTGCTGCTCTTCACGGTGCCTTGGCGCCCCATCTACAGGCACAACAGCAGTGGGGCTCTGTGATTTCCCAGAGACGCAACATCTCATGGCGCTCGGCCGCGGCAGAGCCTCTTGCCTAAAAGGCAAACTTCTCGCTCCTTCTCCCACAAGGAAGGGCCCAGCCCTGAAAGCTCTTGCTGCTCTTCACTGTCCCTTGGCGCCCTATCTACAGGCACAACAGCAGTGGGGCTCTGTGCTTTCCCAGAGACGCAACATCTCATGGCGCTCGGCCGCGGCAGAGCCTCTTGCCGAAAAGGCAAACGTCCGGCTCCTTCTCCCACAAGGAAGGGCCCAGCCCTGAAAGCTCTTGCTGCTCTTCACGGTGCCTTGGCGCCCTATCTACAGGCACCACAGCAGTGGGGCTCTGTGCTTTCCCAGAGACGCAACATCTCATGGCGCTCGGCCGCGGCAGAGCTTCTTGCCGAAAAGGCAAACGTCCTGCTCCTTCTCCCACAAGGAAGGGCCCAGCCCTGAAAGCTCTTGCTGCTCTTCACGGTGCCTTGGCGCCCTATCTACAGGCACAACAGCAGTGGGGATCTGTGCTTTCCCAGAGACGCAGTATCTCATGGCGCTCGGCCGCGGCAGAGCCTCTTGCCGAAAAGGCAAACGTCCGGCTCCTTCTCCCACAAGGCAGGGCCCAGCCCTGAAAGCTCTTGCTGCTCTTCACGGTGCCTTGGCGCCCTATCTACAGGCACAACAGCAGTGGGGCTCTGTGCTTTCCCAGAGACGCAACATCTCATGGCGCTCGGCCGCGGCAGAGCCTCTTGCCGAAAAGGCAAACGTCCGGCTCCTTCTCCCACAAGGCAGGGCCCAGCCCTGAAAGCTCTTGCTGCTCTTCACGGTGCCTTGGCGCCCTATCTCCAGGCGCCACAGCAGTGGGACTCTGTGCTTTCCCAGAGACGCAACATCTCATGGCGCTCGGCCGCGGCAGAGCCTCTTGCCAAAAAGGCAAACGTCCGGCTCCTTCTCCCACAAGGCAGGGCCCAGCCCTGAAAGCTCTTGCTGCTCTTCACGGTGCCTTGGCGCCCTGTCTACAGGCACAACAGCACTGGGGATCTGTGCTTTCCCAGAGACGCAACATCTCATGGCGCTCGGCCGCGGCAGAGCCTCTTGCCGAAAAGGCAAACGTGCGGCTCCTTCTCCCACAAGGAAGGGCCCAGCCCTGAAAGCTCTTGCTGCTCTTCACGGTGCCTTGGCGCCCCATCTACAGGCACAACAGCAGTGGGGCTCTGTGATTTCCCAGAGACGCAACATCTCATGGCGCTCGGCCGCGGCAGAGCCTCTTGCCTAAAAGGCAAACTTCTCGCTCCTTCTCCCACAAGGAAGGGCCCAGCCCTGAAAGCTCTTGCTGCTCTTCACTGTCCCTTGGCGCCCTATCTACAGGCACAACAGCAGTGGGGCTCTGTGCTTTCCCAGAGACGCAACATCTCATGGCGCTCGGCCGCGGCAGAGCCTCTTGCCGAAAAGGCAAACGTCCGGCTCCTTCTCCCACAAGGAAGGGCCCAGCCCTGAAAGCTCTTGCTGCTCTTCACGGTGCCTTGGCGCCCTATCTACAGGCACCACAGCAGTGGGGCTCTGTGCTTTCCCAGAGACGCAACATCTCATGGTGCTCGGCCGCGGCAGAGCCTCTTGCCGAAAAAGCAAACGTCCAGCTCCTTCTCCCACAAGGAAGGGCCCAGCCCTGAAAGCTCTTGCTGCTCTTCACGGTGCCTTGGCGCCCTATCTACAGGCACCACAGCAGTGGGGCTCTGTGCTTTCCCAGAGACGCAACATCTCATGGCGCTCGGCCGCAGCAGAGCCCCTTGCCGAAAAGGCAAACGTCCGGCTCCTTCTCCCACAAGGCAGGGCCCAGCCCTGAAAGCTCTTGCTGCTCTTCACGGTGCCTTGGTGCCCTATCTCCAGGCACAGCAGCACTGGGGCTCTGTGCTTTCCCAGAGACGCAACATCTCATGGCGCTCGGCCGCGGCAGAGCCTCTTGCCGAAAAGGCAAACGTCCGGCTCCTTCTCCCACAAGGAAGGGCCCAGCCCTGAAAGCTCTTGCTGCTCTTCACGGTGCCTTGGCGCCCCATCTACAGGCACCACAGCAGTGGGGCTCTGTGCTTTCCCAGAGACGCAACATCTCATGGCGCTCGGCCACGGCAGAGCCTCTTGCCGAAAAAGCAAATGTCCGGCTCCTTCTCCCACAAGGAAGGGCCCAGGTCTGAAAGCTCTTGCTGCTCTTCACCTACCCTTGGCGCCCTATCTACAGGCACAACAGCAGTGGGGATCTGTGCTTTCCCAGAGACGCAACATCTCATGGCGCTCGGCCGCGGAAGAGCCTCTTGCCGAAAAGGCAAACGTCCGGCTCCTTCTCCCACAAGGAAGGGCCCAGCCCTGAAAGCTCTTGCTGCTCTTCACCTACCCTTGGAACCCTATCTACAGGCACCACAGAAGTGGGGCTCTGTGCTTTCCCAGAGACGCAACATCTCATGGAGCTCGGCCGCGGCAGAGCCTCTTGCCGAAAAGGCAAACGTCCGGCTCCTTCTCCCACAAGGAAGGGCCCAGACCTGAAAGCTCTTGCTGCTCTTCACGGTGCCTGGCACCCTATTTACAGGCACAACAGCAGTGGGGCTCTGTGCTTTCCCAGAGACGCAACATCTCATGGCGCTCGGCCGCGGCAGAGCCTCTTGCCGAAAAGGCAAACGTCCGGCTCCTTCTCCCACAAGGAAGGACCCAGCCCTGAAAGCTCTTGCTGCTCTTCACGGTGCCTTGGCGCCCTATCTACAGGCACAACAGCAGTGGGGCTCTGTGCTTTCCCAGAGACGCAACATCTCATGGCGCTCGGCCGCGGTAGAGCCTCTTGCCGAAAAGGCAAACGTCCGGCTCCTTCTCCCACAAGGCAGGGCCCAGCCCTGAAAGCTCTTGCTGCTCTTCACGGTGCCTTGGCGCCCTATCTACAGGCGCCACAGCAGTGGGACTCTGTGCTTTCCCAGAGACGCAACATCTCATGGCGCTCGGCCGCGGCAGAGCCTCTTGCCAAAAAGGCAAACTTCTCGCTCCTTCTCCCACAAGGAAGGGCCCAGCCCTGAAAGCTCTTGCTGCTCTTCACTGTCCCTTGGCGCCCTATCTACAGGCACAACAGCAGTGGGGCTCTGTGCTTTCCCAGAGACGCAACATCTCATGGCGCTCGGCCGCGGCAGAGCCTCTTGCCGAAAAGGCAAACGTCCGGCTCCTTCTCCCACAAGGAAGGGCCCAGCCCTGAAAGCTCTTGCTGCTCTTCACGGTGCCTTGGCGCCCTATCTACAGGCACCACAGCAGTGGGGCTCTGTGCTTTCCCAGAGACGCAACATCTCATGGTGCTCGGCCGCGGCAGAGCCTCTTGCCGAAAAGGCAAACGTCCAGCTCCTTCTCCCACAAGGAAGGGCCCAGCCCTGAAAGCTCTTGCTGCTCTTCACCTACCCTTGGAACCCTAACTACAGGCTCCACAGCAGTGGGGATCTGTGCTTTCCCAGAGACGCAACATCTCATGGCGCTCGGCCGCAGCAGAGCCCCTTGCCGAAAAGGCAAACGTCCGGCTCCTTCTCCCACAAGGCAGGGCCCAGCCCTGAAAGCTCTTGCTGCTCTTCATGGTGCCTTGGTGCCCTATCTCCAGGCACAGCAGCACCGGGGATCTGTGCTTTCCCAGAGACGCAACATCTCATGGCGCTCGGCCACGGCAGAGCCTCTTGCCGAAAAAGCAAATGTCCGGCTGCTTCTCCCACAAGGAAGGGCCCAGCCCTGAAAGCTCTTGCTGCTCTTCACCTACCCTTGGCGCCCTATCTACAGGCACAACAGCAGTGGGGATCTGTGCTTTCCCAGAGACGCAACATCTCATGGCGCTCGGCCGCGGCAGAGCCTCTTGCCGAAAAGGCAAACGTCCGGCTCCTTCTCCCACAAGGCAGGGCCCAGCCCTGAAAGCTCTTGCTGCTCTTCACGGTGCCTTGGCGCCCTATCTACAGGCACAACAGCAGTGGGGCTCTGTGCTTTCCCAGAGACGCAACATCTCATGGCGCTCGGCCGCGGCAGAGCCTCTTGCCGAAAAGGCAAACGTCCGGCTCCTTCTCCCACAAGGCAGGGCCCAGCCCTGAAAGCTCTTGCTGCTCTTCACGGTGCCTTGGCGCCCTATCTCCAGGCGCCACAGCAGTGGGGATCTGTGCTTTCCCAGAGACGCAACATCTCATGGCGCTCGGCCGCGGCAGAGCCTCTTGCCAAAAAGGCAAACGTCCGGCTCCTTCTCCCACAAGGCAGGGCCCAGCCCTGAAAGCTCTTGCTGCTCTTCACGGTGCCTTGGCGCCCTGTCTACAGGCACAACAGCACTGGGGATCTGTGCTTTCCCAGAGACGCAACATCTCATGGCGCTCGGCCGCGGCAGAGCCTCTTGCCGAAAAGGCAAACGTGCGGCTCCTTCTCCCACAAGGAAGGGCCCAGCCCTGAAAGCTCTTGCTGCTCTTCACGGTGCCTTGGCGCCCCATCTACAGGCACAACAGCAGTGGGGCTCTGTGATTTCCCAGAGACGCAACATCTCATGGCGCTCGGCCGCGGCAGAGCCTCTTGCCTAAAAGGCAAACTTCTCGCTCCTTCTCCCACAAGGAAGGGCCCTGCCCTGAAAGCTCTTGCTGCTCTTCACTGTCCCTTGGCGCCCTATCTACAGGCACAACAGCAGTGGGGCTCTGTGCTTTCCCAGAGACGCAACATCTCATGGCGCTCGGCCGCGGCAGAGCCTCTTGCCGAAAAGGCAAACGTCCGGCTCCTTCTCCCACAAGGAAGGGCCCAGCCCTGAAAGCTCTTGCTGCTCTTCACGGTGCCTTGGCGCCCTATCTAGAGGCACCACAGCAGTGGGGCTCTGTGCTTTCCCAGAGACGCAACATCTCATGGTGCTCGGCCGCGGCAGAGCCTCTTGCCGAAAAAGCAAACGTCCAGCTCCTTCTCCCACAAGGCAGGGCCCAGCCCTGAAAGCTCTTGCTGCTCTTCACGGTGCCTTGGCGCCCTATCTACAGGCACCACAGCAGTGGGGATCTGTGCTTTCCCAGAGACGCAACATCTCATGGCGCTCGGCCGCAGCAGAGCCCCTTGCCGAAAAGGCAAACGTCCGGCTCCTTCTCCCACAAGGCAGGGCCCAGCCCTGAAAGCTCTTGCTGCTCTTCATGGTGCCTTGGTGCCCTATCTCCAGGCACAGCAGCACTGGGGCTCTGTGCTTTCCCAGAGACGCAACATCTCATGGCGCTCGGCCGCGGCAGAGCCTCTTGCCGAAAAGGCAAACGTCCGGCTCCTTCTCCCACAAGGAAGGGCCCAGCCCTGAAAGCTCTTGCTGCTCTTCACCTACCCTTGGAACCCTATCTACAGGCACCACAGCAGTGGGGATCTGTGCTTTCCCAGAGACGCAACATCTCATGGCGCTCGGCCGCGGCAGAGCCTCTTGCCGAAAAGGCAAACGTCCGGCTCCTTCTCCCACAAGGAAGGGCCCAGCCCTGAAAGCTCTTGCTGCTTTTCACGGTGCCTGGCACCCTATTTACAGGCACAACAGCAGTGGGGCTCTGTGCTTTCCCAGAGACGCAACATCTCATGGCGCTCGGCCGCGGCAGAGCCTCTTGCCGAAAAGGCAAACGTCCGGCTCCTTCTCCCACAAGGAAGGACCCAGCCCTGAAAGCTCTTGCTGCTCTTCACGGTGCCTTGGCGCCCTATCTACAGGCACAACAGCAGTGGGGCTCTGTGCTTTCCCAGAGACGCAACATCTCATGGCGCTCGGCCGCGGCAGAGCCTCTTGCCGAAAAGGCAAACGTCCGGCTCCTTCTCCCACAAGGCAGGGCCCAGCCCTGAAAGCTCTTGCTGCTCTTCACGGTGCCTTGGCGCCCTATCTACAGGCGCCACAGCAGTGGGACTCTGTGCTTTCCCAGAGACGCAACATCTCATGGCGCTCGGCCGCGGCAGAGCCTCTTGCCAAAAAGGCAAACTTCTCGCTCCTTCTCCCACAAGGAAGGGCCCAGCCCTGAAAGCTCTTGCTGCTCTTCACTGTCCCTTGGCGCCCTATCTACAGACACAACAGCAGTGGGGCTCTGTGCTTTCCCAGAGACGCAACATCTCATGGCGCTCGGCCGCGGCAGAGCCTCTTGCCGAAAAGGCAAACGTCCGGCTCCTTCTCCCACAAGGAAGGGCCCAGCCCTGAAAGCTCTTGCTGCTCTTCACGGTGCCTTGGCGCCCTATCTACAGGCACCACAGCAGTGGGGCTCTGTGCTTTCCCAGAGACGCAACATCTCATGGTGCTCGGCCGCGGCAGAGCCTCTTGCCGAAAAGGCAAACGTCCAGCTCCTTCTCCCACAAGGAAGGGCCCAGCCCTGAAAGCTCTTGCTGCTCTTCACGGTGCCTTGGCGCCCTATCTACAGGCACCACAGCAGTGGGGATCTGTGCTTTCCCAGAGACGCAACATCTCATGGCGCTCGGCCGCAGCAGAGCCCCTTGCCGAAAAGGCAAACGTCCGGCTCCTTCTCCCACAAGGCAGGGCCCAGCCCTGAAAGCTCTTGCTGCTCTTCATGGTGCCTTGGTGCCCTATCTCCAGGCACAGCAGCACTGGGGATCTGTGCTTTCCCAGAGACGCAACATCTCATGGCGCTCGGCCGCGGCAGAGCCTCTTGCCGAAAAGGCAAACGTCCGGCTCCTTCTCCCACAAGGAAGGGCCCAGCCCTAAAAGCTCTTGCTGCTCTTCACGGTGCCTTGGCGCCCCATCTACAGGCACCACAGCAGTGGGGCTCTGTGCTTTCCCAGAGACGCAACATCTCATGGCGCTCGGCCACGGCAGAGCCTCTTGCCGAAAAAGCAAATGTCCGGCTCCTTCTCCCACAAGGAAGGGCCCAGCCCTGAAAGCTCTTGCTGCTCTTCACCTACCCTTGGCGCCCTATCTACAGGCACAACAGCAGTGGGGATCTGTGCTTTCCCAGAGACGCAACATCTCATGGCGCTCGGCCGCGGCAGAGCCTCTTGCCGAAAAGGCAAACGTCCGGCTCCTTCTCCCACAAGGAAGGGCCCAGCCCTGAAAGCTCTTGCTGCTCTTCACCTACCCTTGGAACCCTATCTACAGGCACCACAGCAGTGGGGCTCTGTGCTTTCCCAGAGACGCAACATCTCATGGAGCTCGGCCGCGGCAGAGCCTCTTGCCGAAAAGGCAAACGTCCGGCTCCTTCTCCCACAAGGCAGGGCCCAGCCCTGAAAGCTCTTGCTGCTCTTCACGGTGCCTGGCACCCTATTTACAGGCACAACAGCAGTGGGGATCTGTGCTTTCCCAGAGACGCAACATCTCATGGCGCTCGGCCGCGGCAGAGCCTCTTGCCGAAAAGGCAAACGTCCGGCTCCTTCTCCCACAAGGCAGGGCCCAGCCCTGAAAGCTCTTGCTGCTCTTCACGGTGCCTTGGCGCCCCATCTACAGGCACCACAGCAGTGGGGCTCTGTGCTTTCCCAGAGACGCAACATCTCATGGCGCTCGGCCGCGGCAGAGCCTCTTGCCGAAAAGGCAAACGTCCGGCTCCTTCTCCCACAAGGCAGGGCCCAGCCCTGAAAGCTCTTGCTGCTCTTCATGGTGCCTTGGCGCCCTATCTACAGGCACCACAGCACTGGGGATCTGTGCTTTCCCAGAGACGCAACATCTCATGGCGCTCGGCCGCGGCAGAGCCTCTTGCCGAAAAGGCAAACGTCCGGCTCCTTCTCTCACAAGGAAGGGCCCAGCCCTCAAAGCTCTTGCTGCTCTTCACGGTGCCTTGGCGCCCTATCTACAGGCACCACAGCAGTGGGGATCTGTGCTTTCCCAGAGACGCAACATCTCATGGTGCTCGGCCGCGGCAGAGCCTCTTGCCGAAAAGGCAAACGTCCGGCTCCTTCTCCCACAAGGCAGGGCCCAGCCCTGAAAGCTCTTGCTGCTCTTCATGGTGCCTTGGCACCCTATCTACAGGCACCACAGCACTGGGGATCTGTGCTTTCCCAGAGACGCAACATCTCATGGCGCTCGGCCGCGGCAGAGCCTCTTGCCGAAAAGGCAAACGTCCGGCTCCTTCTCTCACAAGGAAGGGCCCAGCCCTCAAAGCTCTTGCTGCTCTTCACGGTGCCTTGGCGCCCTATCTACAGTCACAACAGCAGTGGGGATCTGTGCTTTCCCAGAGACGCAACATCTCATGGTGCTCGGCCGCGGCAGAGCCTCTTGCCGAAAAGGCAAACGTCCGGCTCCTTCTCCCACAAGGCAGGGCCCAGCCCTGAAAGCTCTTGCTGCTCTTCACGGTGCCTTCGCGCCCTATCTCCAGGCACAGAAGCACTGGGGATCTGTGCTTTCCCAGAGACGCAACATCTCATGGCGCTCGGCCGCGGCAGAGCCTCTTGCCGAAAAGGCAAACGTCCGGCTCCTTCTCCCACAAGGCAGGGCCCAGCCCTGAAAGCTCTTGCTGCTCTTCACGGTGCCTTGGCGCCCTGTCTACAGGCACAACAGCACTGGGGATCTGTGCTTTCCCAGAGACGCAACATCTCATGGCGCTCGGCCGCGGCAGAGCCTCTTGCCGAAAAGGCAAACGTCCGGCTCCTTCTCCCACAAGGAAGGGCCCAGCCCTGAAAGCTCTTGCTGCTCTTCACGGTGCCTTGGCGCCCCATCTACAGGCACAACAGCAGTGGGGCTCTGTGATTTCCCAGAGACGCAACATCTCATGGCGCTCGGCCGCGGCAGAGCCTCTTGCCTAAAAGGCAAACTTCTCGCTCCTTCTCCCACAAGGAAGGGCCCAGCCCTGAAAGCTCTTGCTGCTCTTCACTGTCCCTTGGCGCCCTATCTACAGGCACAACAGCAGTGGGGCTCTGTGCTTTCCCAGAGACGCAACATCTCATGGCGCTCGGCCGCGGCAGAGCCTCTTGCCGAAAAGGCAAACGTCCGGCTCCTTCTCCCACAAGGAAGGGCCCAGCCCTGAAAGCTCTTGCTGCTCTTCACGGTGCCTTGGCGCCCTATCTAGAGGCACCACAGCAGTGGGGCTCTGTGCTTTCCCAGAGACGCAACATCTCATGGTGCTCGGCCGCGGCAGAGCCTCTTGCCGAAAAAGCAAACGTCCAGCTCCTTCTCCCACAAGGCAGGGCCCAGCCCTGAAAGCTCTTGCTGCTCTTCACGGTGCCTTGGCGCCCTATCTACAGGCACCACAGCAGTGGGGATCTGTGCTTTCCCAGAGACGCAACATCTCATGGCGCTCGGCCGCAGCAGAGCCCCTTGCCGAAAAGGCAAACGTCCGGCTCCTTCTCCCACAAGGCAGGGCCCAGCCCTGAAAGCTCTTGCTGCTCTTCATGGTGCCTTGGTGCCCTATCTCCAGGCACAGCAGCACTGGGGCTCTGTGCTTTCCCAGAGACGCAACATCTCATGGCGCTCGGCCACGGCAGAGCCTCTTGCCGAAAAAGCAAATGTCCGGCTCCTTCTCCCACAAGGAAGGGCCCAGGTCTGAAAGCTCTTGCTGCTCTTCACCTACCCTTGGCGCCCTATCTACAGGCACAACAGCAGTGGGGATCTGTGCTTTCCCAGAGACGCAACATCTCATGGCGCTCGGCCGCGGCAGAGCCTCTTGCCGAAAAGGCAAACG
The DNA here is from genome assembly GCF_026419915.1 of Harpia harpyja. NCBI lineage: Eukaryota > Metazoa > Chordata > Aves > Accipitriformes > Accipitridae > Harpia > Harpia harpyja. The sequence continues at coordinate 18,087,575 of NC_068950.1, read as the reverse complement.
TCCGGCTCCTTCTCCCACAAGGAAGGGCCCAGCCCTGAAAGCTCTTGCTGCTCTTCACCTACCCTTGGAACCCTATCTACAGGCACCACAGCAGTGGGGCTCTGTGCTTTCCCAGAGACGCAACATCTCATGGAGCTCGGCCGCGGCAGAGCCTCTTGCCGAAAAGGCAAACGTCCGGCTCCTTCTCCCACAAGGAAGGGCCCAGCCCTGAAAGCTCTTGCTGCTCTTCACGGTGCCTGGCACCCTATTTACAGGCACAACAGCAGTGGGGCTCTGTGCTTTCCCAGAGACGCAACATCTCATGGCGCTCGGCCGCGGCAGAGCCTCTTGCCGAAAAGGCAAACGTCCGGCTCCTTCTCCCACAAGGAAGGACCCAGCCCTGAAAGCTCTTGCTGCTCTTCACGGTGCCTTGGCGCCCTATCTACAGGCACAACAGCAGTGGGGCTCTGTGCTTTCCCAGAGACGCAACATCTCATGGCGCTCGGCCGCGGCAGAGCCTCTTGCCGAAAAGGCAAACGTCCGGCTCCTTCTCCCACAAGGCAGGGCCCAGCCCTGAAAGCTCTTGCTGCTCTTCACGGTGCCTGGCACCCTATTTACAGGCACAACAGCAGTGGGGATCTGTGCTTTCCCAGAGACGCAACATCTCATGGCGCTCGGCCGCGGCAGAGCCTCTTGCCGAAAAGGCAAACGTCCGGCTCCTTCTCCCACAAGGCAGGGCCCAGCCCTGAAAGCTCTTGCTGCTCTTCACGGTGCCTTGGCGCCCTATCTACAGGCACAACAGCAGTGGGGCTCTGTGCTTTCCCAGAGACGCAACATCTCATGGCGCTCGGCCGCGGCAGAGCCTCTTGCCGAAAAGGCAAACGTCCGGCTCCTTCTCCCAGAAGGAAGGGCCCAGCCCTGAAAGCTCTTGCTGCTCTTCACGGTGCCTTGGTGCCCTATCTCCAGGCACAGCAGCACTGGGGCTCTGTGCTTTCCCAGAGACGCAACATCTCATGGCGCTCGGCCGCGGCAGAGCCTCTTGCCGAAAAGGCAAACGTCCGGCTCCTTCTCCCACAAGGAAGGGCCCAGCCCTGAAAGCTCTTGCTGCTCTTCACGGTGCCTTGGCGCCCCATCTACAGGCACCACAGCAGTGGGGCTCTGTGCTTTCCCAGAGACGCAACATCTCATGGCGCTCGGCCACGGCAGAGCCTCTTGCCGAAAAAGCAAATGTCCGGCTCCTTCTCCCACAAGGAAGGGCCCAGGTCTGAAAGCTCTTGCTGCTCTTCACCTACCCTTGGCGCCCTATCTACAGGCACAACAGCAGTGGGGATCTGTGCTTTCCCAGAGACGCAACATCTCATGGCGCTCGGCCGCGGAAGAGCCTCTTGCCGAAAAGGCAAACGTCCGGCTCCTTCTCCCACAAGGAAGGGCCCAGCCCTGAAAGCTCTTGCTGCTCTTCACCTACCCTTGGAACCCTATCTACAGGCACCACAGCAGTGGGGCTCTGTGCTTTCCCAGAGACGCAACATCTCATGGAGCTCGGCCGCGGCAGAGCCTCTTGCCGAAAAGGCAAACGTCCGGCTCCTTCTCCCACAAGGAAGGGCCCAGCCCTGAAAGCTCTTGCTGCTCTTCACGGTGCCTGGCACCCTATTTACAGGCACAACAGCAGTGGGGCTCTGTGCTTTCCCAGAGACGCAACATCTCATGGCGCTCGGCCGCGGCAGAGCCTCTTGCCGAAAAGGCAAACGTCCGGCTCCTTCTCCCACAAGGAAGGACCCAGCCCTGAAAGCTCTTGCTGCTCTTCACGGTGCCTTGGCGCCCTATCTACAGGCACAACAGCAGTGGGGCTCTGTGCTTTCCCAGAGACGCAACATCTCATGGCGCTCGGCCGCGGCAGAGCCTCTTGCCGAAAAGGCAAACGTCCGGCTCCTTCTCCCACAAGGCAGGGCCCAGCCCTGAAAGCTCTTGCTGCTCTTCACGGTGCCTGGCACCCTATTTACAGGCACAACAGCAGTGGGGATCTGTGCTTTCCCAGAGACGCAACATCTCATGGCGCTCGGCCGCGGCAGAGCCTCTTGCCGAAAAGGCAAACGTCCGGCTCCTTCTCCCACAAGGCAGGGCCCAGCCCTGAAAGCTCTTGCTGCTCTTCACGGTGCCTTGGCGCCCTATCTACAGGCACAACAGCAGTGGGGCTCTGTGCTTTCCCAGAGACGCAACATCTCATGGCGCTCGGCCGCGGCAGAGCCTCTTGCCGAAAAGGCAAACGTCCGGCTCCTTCTCCCACAAGGAAGGGCCCAGCCCTGAAAGCTCTTGCTGCTCTTCACGGTGCCTTGGTGCCCTATCTCCAGGCACAGCAGCACTGGGGCTCTGTGCTTTCCCAGAGACGCAACATCTCATGGCGCTCGGCCGCGGCAGAGCCTCTTGCCGAAAAGGCAAACGTCCGGCTCCTTCTCCCACAAGGAAGGGCCCAGCCCTGAAAGCTCTTGCTGCTCTTCACCTACCCTTGGAACCCTATCTACAGGCACCACAGCAGTGGGGCTCTGTGCTTTCCCAGAGACGCAACATCTCATGGAGCTCGGCCACGGCAGAGCCTCTTGCCGAAAAGGCAAACGTCCGGCTCCTTCTCCCACAAGGCAGGGCCCAGCCCTGAAAGCTCTTGCTGCTCTTCATGGTGCCTTGGCACCCTATCTACAGGCACCACAGCACTGGGGATCTGTGCTTTCCCAGAGACGCAACATCTCATGGCGCTCGGCCGCGGCAGAGCCTCTTGCCGAAAAGGCAAACGTCCGGCTCCTTCTCTCACAAGGAAGGGCCCAGCCCTCAAAGCTCTTGCTGCTCTTCACGGTGCCTTGGCGCCCTATCTACAGGCACAACAGCAGTGGGGATCTGTGCTTTCCCAGAGACGCAACATCTCATGGTGCTCGGCCGCGGCAGAGCCTCTTGCCGAAAAGGCAAACGTCCGGCTCCTTCTCCCACAAGGCAGGGCCCAGCCCTGAAAGCTCTTGCTGCTCTTCACGGTGCCTTCGCGCCCTATCTCCAGGCACAGAAGCACTGGGGATCTGTGCTTTCCCAGAGACGCAACATCTCATGGCGCTCGGCCGCGGCAGAGCCTCTTGCCGAAAAGGCAAACGTCCGGCTCCTTCTCCCACAAGGAAGGGCCCAGCCCTGAAAGCTCTTGCTGCTCTTTACGGTGCCTTGGCGACCTGTCTACAGGCACAACAGCAGTGGGGATCTGTGCTTTCCCAGAGACGCAACATCTCATGGCGCTCGGCCGCGGCAGAGCCTCTTGCCGAAAAGGCAAACGTCCGGCTCCTTCTCCCACAAGGAAGGGCCCAGCCCTGAAAGCTCTTGCTGCTCTTCACTGTCCCTTGGCTCCCTATCTACAGGCACCACAGCAGTGGGGATCTGTGCTTTCCCAGAGACGCAACATCTAATGGCGCTCGGCCGCAGCAGAGCCTCTTGCCGAAAAGGCAAACGTCCGGCTCCTTCTCCCACAAGGCAGGGCCCAGCCCTGAAAGCTCTTGCTGCTCTTCACGGTGCCTTGGCGCCCTATCTACAGGCACAACAGCAGTGGGGCTCTGTGCTTTCCCAGAGACGCAACATCTCATGGCGCTCGGCCGCGGCAGAGCCTCTTGCCGAAAAGGCAAACGTCCGGCTCCTTCTCCCACAAGGCAGGGCCCAGCCCTGAAAGCTCTTGCTGCTCTTCACGGTGCCTTGGCGCCCTATCTACAGGCACAACAGCAGCGGGGATCTGTGCTTTCCCAGAGACGCAACATCTCATGGCGCTCGGCCGCGGCAGAGCCTCTTGCCGAAAAGGCAAACGTCCGGCTCCTTCTCCCACAAGGAAGGGCCCAGCCCTGAAAGCTCTTGCTGCTCTTCACGGTGCCTTGGCGCCCTGTCTACAGGCACAACAGCAGTGGGTATCTGTGCTTTCCCAGAGACGCAACATCTCATGGCGCTCGGCCGCGGCAGAGCCTCTTGCCGAAAAGGCAAACGTCCGGCTCCTTCTCCCACAGGGAAGGGCCCAGCCCTGAAAGCTCTTGCTGCTCTTCACTGTCCCTTGGCGCCCTATCTACAGGCACCACAGCAGTGGGGATCTGTGCTTTCCCAGAGACGCAACATCTCATGGCGCTCGGCCGCGGTCGAGCCTCTTGCCGAAAAGGGAAACGTCCGGCTCCTTCTCCCACAAGGCAGGGCCCAGCCCTGAAAGCTCTTGCTGCTCTTCACGGTGCCTTGGCGCCCTATCTCCAGGCACAACAGCAGTGGGGCTCTGTGCTTTCCCAGAGACGCAACATCTCATGGCGCTCGGCCGCGGCAGAGCCTCTTGCCGAAAAGGCAAACGTCCGGCTCCTTCTCCCACAAGGCAGGGCCCAGCCCTGAAAGCTCTTGCTGCTCTTCATGGTGCCTTGGCGCCCTATCTCCAGGCACAACAGCACTGGGGATCTGTGCTTTCCCAGAGACGCAACATCTCATGGCGCTCGGCCGCGGCAGAGCCTCTTGCCGAAAAGGCAAACGTCCGGCTCCTTCTCCCACAAGGCAGGGCCCAGCCCTGAAAGCTCTTGCTGCTCTTCACGGTGCCTTGGCGCCCTATCTCCAGGCACAACAGCACTGGGGATCTGT